>NC_134692.1:48759101-49059101 GCF_050947455.1 Rhinoderma darwinii
TCGGTAATGTAGGATTTTACTTTCCAGCACAACGGGGCTTAGAATATTAGTTATAACAAGCAAATGGACCTGCAGCGAATAACCTGATTGTCCCCAAGTCCATATTTCCTGGAGACATTTCTGCAGGACTGAATTAGAACTTGAGTGTATTAGCCATAAGTGCTAAGCAAGATGTGAGCTATTATGGGCTTTGCCAGTTGTTCCTGCTTTGCTGCAGTCTTCACTTGGATGGACTGTACCAACTGTAAGCTAAGCTCATAGGCTGAAACAAAAAGTCCTATTAACCTCGTCATTACCGGGGGCTTCTCCTTTCATGATCAGACCAATTTTGTTGATGATGCAATGGTTTCAGCTGAAATAACTTTTCAGTTTTTTGTCTGTTAAACTAAATGGTGGTAATGGTAATTATAATTGGGCAGGGACTTGACAGGACATATCACTTATCCCCACTGGAGGGGGCGACACCAATGGTGTTGCATCGGTGACTTGTGTCCTCCAGGAATTTTTATATGAAATAAATATCAGTGCTATTTACACATTGTATAGCACTATTAGATCACTGTATACTAGCATTATTGGAGCACCATATGCCAGTATTTAGGCATTTTATGTAGCTATTTGGTCACTGTATGTTGATATTTTTTGAGAATATTATGTTGAGATTTACTTGTGTGGCACTGCTACTTAAAGAGGCTCTGTCACCAGATTTTGCAACCCCTATCTCCTATTGCAGCAGATCGGCGCTGCAATGGAGATAAGAGTAAAGTTGTTTTTTTTTAAAAAAAACAAGCATTTTTGGCCAAGTTATGACCATTTTTATATTTATGTAAATGAGGCTTTCTAAAGTACAACTGGGCGTTGTACTTTACACGCTGTGCGTCTGTACTGCCAGAAGCTGGGCGTTCTGAAGAGAAGTGGATGATACTTCTCGTCAGAACGCCCAGCTAGTAAAAGAAGTAAACACGCCCCGATGTACGCACATAATACACGCCCAGTTGGACTTTTACTTTTAAACACGCCCAGTTGTACTTTTGCAAGCCTCATTTGCATAAATACAAAAATGGTCATAACTTGGCCAAAAATGCTTGTTTTTTAAAAATAAAAACGTTACTGTAATCTACATTGCAGCGCCTATCTGCTGCAATAGCAGATAGGGGTTGCAAAATCTGGTGACAGAGCCTCTTTAACATCTATCATAGCCTCTATGACTAGGTTTAGTTGTATCTGTTTCTGTGTAGGGTGGGTAGCAACCAATACGGGTGACAACAAGTTATAGAATCCAGTATAGCTAATCTACCTGGTTATGCAGCGAAAAGTGTATATATCACTACATACCTAGGCAGCTCCACCTGGCTAGCTGAGTGACAAACCCTGTGATGTAATGGTGGCCATACTGGTTGTCACCCATCTTTCCCAGAAACATGTATGACTATGAAATGGCACGTAATTTGAACAACTTTACAAACGAAATCTTAAGGATGTATATTTTCTGGTGTTTTTTTTTTTTTTTTTGTTTTCTTGAAATTTTAATTTATAGAACACATTATTTAATAGGAATTTACAGCCATGCCATATTGTAAACCATGTTCTTCTGCAATCACTCCATGTCAGTCTGTCACAGCACACTCACCCTCAGTTTAGAACACATTTCACCGCCAGCCATGCTGGAATTATATAGTATCTCTTCCTCTGAAAAGCCACTTGTATGTGCTACACCACACAGTATCTAACATGTTTCTCAAAGTTTATCACAACCTGACCTAGACATTCTAGCATTGTAATCCCTTATAATTTCCCATCCATTGGCATGCCATGCACTTTCCTAAATATACTGAGCACTCAGTTAATAAGTTTGCACATCACCAAGTCCCAATACCATGGGCCATGTGTTGTTTAAAACCGGCCATACATATATACACGTATTGGCTACTATAAACTGATTTAATGAACAAACATTGCTCAAGCATTCATTCCTTAGTCACGTTGATTATTTTACATGAAATGAACATTGAACATCTTGTTCTGAACAAGAAAAGATTATTGTGCTACTTTATCAGGTCTCACAGGCCCTTTACTAAGTGTCTGCCCTTTTTTTATTTTTTACAAGAAAGTCAGACAATGGACATTAAGGGCCATGTACACATTTGAAATAGTTTTATTTTTTTTAAATGTCAGTCTGTGTTTTGTGCAATGTTCTAAATACTTTTTATTAAAAATTATTTGTACTTTTTGAGATACAGCTGCTTTATATCCTGGATACAGAGCAGCTGCATCTTGCGCTGAGAACTCAATCCGTCATGCTATGAACTTAGATGTGATTGGTAACAGCTCGATCCTGCGTGACCAGCTGACACTGAACCGTTCAGTGCCGCTGACCTGACGTATACAGGTTTCAGCGCTACATACAGCTGCTCTGTATATAGTGTACAAAGCAGCTCTATCTGAAAAAGTACTAATTATTTTTCATAAAAAGTATTTAGTAAGTTGCACAAAACACACTGATAGAGTCATAAAAATTTAAAAATGTACGTTTTAAAGGATGATTTCAAAGATGTACATAGCCTTTAATATTGACGTTGGCTTCACAAGGTTTAAAGGTGTTTTCTCATTTAGAAAACCCCTTTAGAAATGGAAGCTGGTTTAAGCGGATTGGAAACCGACGGGAAACAGGTGATTGCTCTTGGTCTGGCCTCTGAAGCACTTGGCAAAGCAGGGAAAACGTAGTAATACTTGACAGCCATTTAAACAAATGGCCGCCAAATAATACATGAATAGATGTGTCTGCCAGAGCAAGAGAGAGACGCTCTTTGATAGATTCTCTCCACTATGGGTAACAAAGCGGGACCCCATCCCAATGCCCTAATGATGAGACAACCCCTTTAATTCTATAGTCCTATATAACAAATCAGGCAATACATGGGGGAGATAATAAGCACTATATATGATCAGAAGCAATTGCAAAAAGATTTACAACATGTGGAACCAGATCCTTTGTCTGACAGATGTTACCAGAGGTGACTCGGGGAGCCCAAGGCTGGGCAGATATCTCACCAGTATTTCAGTGAGATATCTCCCATTCATGGCCACCGCTAGTTCTCATCTCCTTACAACAAAAACTTAAAGGCTATGTACACCTTTGAACAATTTTGTTTTAATAAATCAATGTTTTTAGTGATTTTAAACTACTTTTAAAATGACTTTAATGAAAAAAATATTTTTTACTTTTTAAGATACAGCTTCTATGTATTCTGTATACATAAAAGCTGTATCCTGCCGTCAAAGCCGATTCGGTCAGGTCCGTTAGATAAAGCTAATAACAATCACGTCTTAGTTCCTGAGGTGTACGTAGCCTTTAAAGTATAGGTTGTAATGCGCACTGAATTAAGTACTTCATGAGCAAGGTAGTGGGTTTGGACATCCTGCTACTCACATTGTGAGTATCCCAGTCATTAGCTAATAGCAGTGGGTCTTAGGTTCCTCTTACATGGCCCGACGTGTCAATGAGCACCGATCAACGAGAGAGCTCATTGATCGGCGCTTGTTTGCTCCTTTCACAAGGAGATACGTATGGGGACGAGCACTCGTTACTATGATCGCTTGTCACCATACATTTCTAACATGTCAGTAGCACATCTCCCTGTTTACACAGTGAGATATGCTGCCAACGATAATATTTTCGCCTGCAAAAATTATACAATCAGCCGATGAACGAGCGTTTGCTCGTTCATTGGCTGATCGATGCCCTGTTTACACCATTTGCTAAAAGATTTTATCTACTTTTACTTTTCTACTGCAATATTATTGATCGATTTCCTTACATCAGCAAAGGACTAAAGAATCAATAGATATCTCATGGAAATCAATAAACACTAATGGTCCTCAAGTACCAAGAGCCTCTTTGGCAATGGCCCTCAGCTTTAGCTAATAAAGGTAGGGCCCTGAGCTCAGTTCAATATGACCTAACAGAACATGTCAGATGGGGTTGTCTGAAGCAGAACAGAATCTAATGACAGGTTCCTGCTCAGCAGTGAGCTTTATATTAGGAATTATCAGTCGGAAAGTGGGATATAATTATCTTACCAAGTAACTGATGTTGTGTAAACTGAGTTGACAGTAAATTTAATATGCAGATACTAGTAATTTCCTCATCATCCTATGGCAGCATCAATGGGATATCTTGACCTCTTGATCCCACCCTAGGACCAGCCGACCTAGGAGACTACTAATAATTTTAGAATAATTAAGTGCTCTTAGTATAAAAACGTCTTCCACAGACAGCCCTATGTGTTTTATTTTGTCCTCAAACTAGGCTGTCCATGTGTTTGTTTTCATCTGCACTTCCCACCTTTAAAATGTTCATTTATTTCTTTATTTTAACTCTGGAGTGTTCCCAGTAGTTTATCTACTAGAATGTAGTGTACCACTAAAAGCAAGCTCAGGTACGAATGCAATAAGATTCTTTATTGGGCAGAGTGTTGTCTTTTCGATCTCAAGGCAGTGCATAGCAGAGGATTAGCGAACACTCAAGTGGATCTTCTCAGTCGGAAAACGCTGATTCCGTTCGAATGGGAACAAAATCCCAAATATCTCCAACAGATTGTATCCAAGTAGGCAATGCCGGACACGGACTTAATGGCGACCAAAGCCAACAACAAGCTGCAGAAGTTTTGCTCACATCATGCAGCAGATCTTCCTGTGGCTTCGGATGCTCTTTCCATCTTTTTGGGGAGGACAATACTTTAACATCTTCCCTCTAGTACCCTTCATTCCAAGGATCCTACAGAAAATTGTGGCAGACAAAGCGTCAGTGCTCCTGGTCACTCCATTTTGGCACTGCAGGGCCTGGTTTCAACTGCTCTTGAGGCTATCGAAAGGAGATTGTTGGAAATTTCTATTACATCTAGACCTGCTATTGCAGAAAGGATTCTATCACCCATATCTCAGCCGATTACACCTTACAGTGTGGAGAGTGAGAGGGACAGTTTGATGAACACTGGCCTATCCAACTCTTTGGTATACATCTTGTTACCACCCAGAAAGCCATCTACAAACAAGGTCTATTCAAGATTCTGGAAAAAATGTACCAGTTGGATGGCAGAAGCTAGTCATATATCCATTACTGTGCCTGTTATACTTCAGTTTCTACAGGAGGGCTTTGAAAAAGGGCTGAAATTTAATACATTAAAGGGTCACGTATCTTTAATTCATTGCATGACTGACAGTAAATTTTACAATCAAGCATTGAGTACTAGATTCTTTAAAGACATAAAGAACATTAGGCCAGAAGTTAGACCACCTATTCCAACTTGGGACTTACCAATTGTTCTTAAACATCTGACAGAACATCCATTTGAACCCCTTACTACTGTGGACATGAAGTGGTTATCATTTAAAGTCCTTTTTCTTGTGGCAGTCACCTCTGCAAGAGGGTTGGGAGAACTTCAGGCCTTGTCATCTAAACATCCGTACCTGAGATTGTTGCCAGGAGGGGTTTCCCTTAAAGGACTTTGCCATAATTTCTGCCAAAAGTAGCATCTTCTCAAAACATTAATAGAGAATCATTTCTGCTTGTCTTCTTTTCGAATCTAGTGAATGAAATTCAAGAAAAACTCCATTCACTTGATGTAAAGGGAGCTATCGAGATTTATCTAGCCAAAACTCAAGAGTTCAGACTCTCGAAAAACCTAGTTGTTATATTTGCAGGACCCAGAAGGGGTTTTAAAGTGTCTAAAGTCTCTCTAGCTCGATGGCTCAAGTCTACCATAATGGAAGCCAATGATCTGGAAGGTTCAGCACCTCCTTTCTCGGTCAGAGCTCACTCAACAAGCTCCACCTCTACCTCATTGGCAGAAAGAGCTCAAGTTTCTCTGTTGGAGATTTGCTCTGCGCTTCCTTGTCTACACATTCAGTATTCATCAAGCACTACAGGCTCGACATTGAGGCTTCTGGAGGTTCTGACTTTGGCACAGGAGTTCTTAACACAGTTCTTCATGAGTAACCCCCCCCCCTTTATTTTCTATTCAATTGGTGCTGCCGTAGGACGATGAAGAAAGTAAAAATTTGTTGTTACCTGTAATTTTGCTTTCCTCAAGTCCGTAGGCAACACATGTATACCTTCTCCATAAAATTCTTTGCAGCAGTAATTTTGTTTAGTCTCTATTTACTACACATAGGTCTGTCTGTGGAGGAGGTTCTTCTACTAAGAGCACTTAATTATTCTAATATTATTAGTCTTCTAGGTGGGCTGGTCCTAGGGTGGGATCAAGAGGTCAAGATATCCCATTAGTGCTGCCTACGGACTCAAGGATAGAAAAATTACAGGTAATAAAATTTTTTTACTATATCAAGCTGGTTGAATCCCTGTATATAGAAATAAAGAATTGTAGTTTTTTTAAATGATGAGAAAGAATATTAGACAAACATAAACAAAGACAGCCCTCAACCCACACCGCCACAATCCTGCAAGAAAGTTAACCAAGTCTATGCTAAAAAGTTTGAGATGGTTGTAAGTTTAACATTAGTCCTGTAAACCCATAAAAACCATGTCAGCCAGGCTGTCTGACGTCACGATCTCTAGTGGCTCCTGGGATCTTCTGAATGCTGATCTAAGCTGAACTTTGGTCAAATTAAACAGAAGCCGCTGGAGATCGAGTTGTCCAACATTCCGACTGACGGATTTCAGAGTGAATGGTACTCTGCAGGCTGTTATGTATTTGAATAAATGCAGGCTGCAGAACGAAAACAGTTTGGGATTTTTAAAAAAGAAATAAAAAAAAACCTATAACAGAAATTATTTGTAGCCCAATGCAATACATTTTTTTTGCCCCAAATAGTTTCCACAGCCTTTACATTATTTGATAAAAAAAACAATTCTGCAAGGGAAAACCATTCGCTGGTCATGCATGGGCACCACTAATAAAAATGGATGGGAACTACAGAAGCCTACAAGTGCTCCCGCTCATAGGTTGATATAACCTCCAATCTATAACCTCCAACGTATGTGTGACATTTATTTACTTGCTCCTTTCTTGCATTGATGGTGGTCACAGCTGTCAGACTTCCATTGATGTTACTCATATCTGTGTCATAAAATATTTTCTGGGAAAATACTTTTAACTCTTTTAGAGTTCATTTATACTTTCTAGGACCCAAAAATAGCTGATCCCCATTATATATCAAATAAGACACTCAAATTTGCACACTGGCAGTATGGGTTCACAGAGCTGTTTAGTCGCAGTTTGCACTTGTGTTTTTTTTTCTCTCTATAACTGAACTGTCATCAAAATAAATTCTAAGTAATAAACAACACAGACTTGTCAACTTTAAATAATTGGGGGATCTGTGAATGAATGAGAGAGGCTGTCGTATGACTCATTACCCATGGAGAGACAGTAAGGCAGTGATATATGTGCCCACATCATATGGACAACAAAGCACTCACTTCTCCTCATGGCAAGGTACACATTATACTGAAACCTGAGCACCAAAATGATGGTCATCTTGACATCACATTGGTTTCGGGTTTCGGCTGCTCCTATCCAAGTGCCAAAGCCATTGTAAGGGTATGTTCACACGACCAAGTTTCGGACGTAATTCGGGCATTTTACGCCCCGAATTACGTCTGAAAAAACGGCTCCATTACGCCGACAAACATCTGCCCATTACTTTCAATGGGTTTTACGATACACTGTGCCGACGACCTGTCATTTTACGCGTCTCTTTCAAAAGACGGCGCGTAAAAACGACTGCTCGTCAAAAGAAGTGCAGGACACTTCTTGATACGTAATTGGAGCCGTTTTTCATTGACTCCATTGAAAAACAGCTCCAATTACGTCCGTAATGGACGCTGCGAAAAACGCGAGTACGAGCAATTACGTCTGAAATTCAGACGTATTTTGCGCTGTCGTGTGCACATACCCTTAGTGTAATGATAAGGAAATCTTGAACAAAGTTTCTTTGCTCACAGTGAAAGTAAAGAAAAAGTTTATTTAGAAGTGAGGCTACAGTAAAAAAAAAGTTTAGGGGTTCATTCAGATGAGCGTGTTCCTCGTCCACGTTCTCTGCGTTGAAATAACTCACAGCACATAAACCCATTCATTTCAATGGGGCTATTAAGACATGCGTGAGTTTTCACGCAGCGCGTGTCCGTTGTGTGAAACTCACTTCATGTCCTATATTGGTGCGTATTTGTGCACCTAGTCGCCCATTGAAGTCTATGGGTGCGTGAAAACTCCGGACAGCACATGGACGACATCTGTTTGCTGTCTGTGTTTCACGCATCAGTTACAAAGAAATAAAAAAATAAGTGCTTGCTTGGACGTGAAAAACGCATGCCACACTCAATGCACACTGATGGCACACGGACATGAAATTTAGGAAAAACGCTGCGTTTTTTATGCGCGCAAATCGGACATGCTAGTCTGAATGTAGCCTAACAGCAAGAGGAGTAAGAAATAAGAAGTGCGTGGCCACATAAATAATCTCAAGAGATAGACGGATCTGTCCATTGAGTCTAATGTGGAACGATTTTGTGATAATGCGATTTTCTAGTTAATGGTCATCAAAGGAGTCTCCTTTGAATTAACCCCAGTAACACATCAGCAATTTACAAAGAATCATGTTGTCTAGAAAACCAGCTCTGTCTCTAGTTAGTTTTGCAGTCTTATGTCGGAACAGCCTTAGGATATGTTCACACGGCCTATTTTCGGCCGTTTTTCGGGCCGTAAAAGCCCGAAAAATTAGAAGCAGAACGCCTCCAAACATCTGCCCATTGATTTCAATGGGAAAAACGGCGTTCTGTTCCGTCGGGCTGTTTTTTTACATGGTCATTTTGAAAAATGGCCACGTAAAAAAAACAGCCGCGAAAAAGAAGTGCATGTCACTTCTTCAGCCGTTTTTGGAGCCGTTTTTCCTAGACTCTACAGAAAAACAGCTCCAAAAACAGCCGTAAAAAACGCTGCGAGAATACAGCAAAAAACGCGAGTGACTACGTCTGGAAATCAGGAGCTGTTTTCCCTTGAAAACGGCTCCGTATTTTCAGACGTTTTTGATTTGCGTGTGAACATACCCTCAGGGTATGTTCTCACGGCCTATTTTCGGATGTTTTTTGGGACGTAAACGGCCGAAAAACGGCCGCGAACAAGAAGTGCAGGTCAATTCTTGGCACGTTTTTGGAGCCGTTTTTCATAGACTCTATTGAAAACAGCTCCAAAAACAGCCGTAAAAAACACATTGAAAAACGCAGTGAAAATCGCGAGTGGCTTAAAAAACTTCTGAAAATCAGCTCCGTATTTTCAGACATTTTTAATCTAGCGTGTGAACATACCCTTATAGGGAGGCCAGCAGTCTGATTTTCTGAGAATACATATAAAAATAACCTTAGCTAGCAAGTTTATATAAAATACATTTCAGAGGCAAAGTATACATACAGTATATATAGGATAAGCAAATAATATTGGCCATTGATTATTAGCAAAATCTATAATAATCATTTTTGTTATCAGTAACTAATAAAACGTTTTTATTTACAAATTAAGGTTTACACCTAGCAAGCAGGAAGGATTGAATTATAGAGAAGTGCAGCAGCGGAGAATATAAATTCCCCAACATTGCAGTGCGAATCCGTCAGCCGCTCACTGGTGGCAAGTTTGTATTCTGTCTATGGAGCAGCAGACAACGGCTATGAGAAAATACCGTTGCCTGTTGACGCTCTATTGGGAAGCCACAAGAAACGGAAATTAGAATTATTTTTATTGAATCGCTCTCACTTGTAAAAGTAGGTAATTTTGATGCAAGTTACGGAAAAATGGAACACCGATTTTCCTGTTGAAAAGTTTCATTATCAGGATAACACAATTACTACTTCTGGTACATCTACTGTTTTTTTCTTGTATATTATTTTCAAAAGGTTACATTTTTAATCCATTATATGAATATTTTGATGTTCCTGTTTTATTTTATATCTATTGTATTAATAACATCTAGTAATAGGTTGAATGATCAAGACTGCCATATAAACCATTACATACAACTCAATATATATAAAGTTTAAAGAATGTGTAAAGTATATGGGTCAAATCTATTTGTGACCATGACCTTACATAGACACATCACTTTAGTGTGAGTGTAGATGACATGCACTCAGGCTAAGCCTGGTATAGAGACTTGAACCATACCACGTTGTAAAAATCTGTGTAAATGTGAAGTCTTTAGGATTCCATTAGGAATAAGATCAGTAGATCCGTGACATTACTATGTTCTCAATAGATCCAAGACACGGCCACACGAGCCTATATCTACTGACACATTATAATATTACAGGCGGCAACTCAAATAAAGGGGATTTTTGTTTATTATATCTTGGTTTATGTAGCCAAATAGATGCTTGTCATTAAAATGTAATATAATACAAATTAGGAAATTACTAAAGCAAAGGATATTACAGCGGGCCAGAATTGGCATTTGGACAGTTTTTCATATTGACCCCCCATCACCTTCCAATCTATCACTATAACTCATTATTCTTTCAGCTCCCTACTGTGTTACCCATAGAGGTCTGATTTTGTCATACATGTGTACTTGATACAATATTAGAAATAACAGAAACAATATCTAATTTTCAAATTGTAAATATTGTTTTCTTTTAAAGAGGCTCTGTCACCAGATTTTGCAACCCCTATCTGCTATTGCAGCAGATAGGCGCTGCAATGTAGATTACAGTAACGTTTTTATTTTTAAAAAACGAGCATTTTTGGCCAAGTTATGACCATTTTTGTATTTATGCAAATGAGGCTTGCAAAAGTACAACTGGGCGTGTTGAAAAGTAAAAGTACAACTGGGCGTGTATTATGTGTGTTACATCGGGGCGTGTTTACTACTTTTACTAGCTGGGCGTTCTGACGAGAAGTATCATCCACTTCTCTTCAGAACGCCCAGCTTCTGGCAGTGCAGACACAGCCGTGTTCTCGAGAGATCACGCTGTGACGTCACTTCCCCAGGTCCTGCATCGTGTCAGACGAGCGAGGACACATCGGCACCAGAGGCTACAGATGATTCTGCAGCAGCATCGGCATTTGCAGGTAAATCGATGTAGCTACTTACCTGCAAACGATGATGCTGCTGCAGAATCAACTGTAGCCTCTGGTGCCGATATGGCCGACACGATGCAGGACCTGGGGCAGGAAGTGAGTGACGTCACAGCGTGATCTCTCGAGAACACGCTGTGTGTCTGCACTGCCAGAAGCTGTGTGTTCTGAAGAGAAGTGGATGATACTTCTCATCAGAACGCCCAGCTAGTAAAAGTAGTAAAAACGCCCCGATGTACGCACATAATACACGCCCAGTTGTACTTTTACTTTTCAACACGCCCAGTTGTACTTTTGCAAGCCCCATTTGCATAAATACAAAAATGGCCATAACTTGGCCAAAAATGCTCGTTTTTTAAAAATAAAAACGTTACTGTAATCTACATTGCAGCGCCTATCTGCTGCAATAGCAGATAGGGGTTGCAAAATCTGGTGACAGAGCCTCTTTAATATCTCACTTGTAAATTCTTCCAATAGGTCAGTGTTTCCCAAATTGGGTTCCGTGGAACCCCAGTATAGACGTGTCGTCGGCACTGATGACACGTCACCTGGCCACGGTGACTAAATGCAGCCTGCGATTTGGTGACGTTCTGTCTGGGTTAGGGTTCCGCAGTGGGGTTTCTACCTGATTTGTAGTTCCTAGCCTAAAGAAGTGTGGGAAACATGGCAATTGGTGTTTATACAATAGCATTAGAGAAACAGTTAACACACGGAAATAATTTTCATTGATTGTGACCATTTATTTTAGTAACATAGACATAACTATTATTCATCTCTATGGGCTTTATTGCTTGATAATATTACATGATCACTAGATTTATAGTCAAATTTAGTATCACATTAATATTAAATGTTTCTGAACAAAATGATATGGCTTCCACCTCCGTCCATTCAGCCTTTTAATAAATTAGTAGAGTTCATTAAAAATGTAGTCACCGCAAAAGGGACCACAAAGAGAAATGGCTGTATAAATATATTAAGTACCAATCATTTAATTGCGTGTAGTTTTAAATGACACATACTGTACATCACTGTGGGGAAATATTCAAAATTCTACAAAAATATATTTACAATAAAACAATAATAAAATAGAAATGGCTAACATAGTTTAAGATTTGGCTACATGACCCTTGTAGAGAGATTTAATGGTCATCACATACTATAGAATAAAGTAAAAGTAATACAAATACTATACAGGATATTCCCACTTTAGCCAAATGTTATCGCTATCCCTATGGGTGTTTTCACACGAGCAGGTTTTGTGGTGTTTTTTTGCTGAGATTACAACAATGTGTGTGTACTTGTGTCTGTCTTCCAGTTTTTATATTGCGCTTATTGAGTTGCTTCTAAAATCCAGATGGGAATTGCCATATTTTTATGTTGGTCTGGTCTTAGTCTTGTCGGCCTACTGGGATGGCGTTTCATCCTATGTGACCGCTGCAGCCAATCACAGGTTGCAACAGCCACATAGGAGAAAACATATTCCCAGGAGGGCGGCAGCACTAACACCAGCCCTGGGATTGACACATCGCTATGGGAGACCAGGGGGAGGGAAGATTTCCTCTTTTGGTGTCCGCTGTAGCAAATCCGGACGAAAATTTGCAACAAATCAAAAATGGTTTAGTGCCGACTTTTGGCCAAAATATCAAGCGGGATCTTGGCCGAATTTCGCGCAGCAATACCGTCTCGTGTGAACATACCCATATTCTGTCAGAAAATCAAAGAGTTCGTATTCAGCATTTAGTCCTTTGGTGCAAGGGTTCCGTTGTTTTGACGGGATGAATACCATAGTCGATGGAACCCTTGCACAACGGAGACAAACTAAAACCTTTGGCACCGGATCCGTCACCATTGAAATCAATTGTGATGGAAACGGAAACCTATGGTTTCAGTTTGTGTCAGTCAGGGCCCTGCTCCGACGGAAAGCTCCGTCGGAATGGCGCCCTGACACAGATGTGAACATAGCCTTATGTGCTTCCCTATGTAAGGGCAGCATGTTAGAGGGACTGGTCCATGCTACCATTAGCCAAAACTGTATAAAAATGTTTTGTGCCATCTGGCTAATGTGAGAACTGAAAGAATACACCAGATTCATAGTTATGAGTCCCCTCTATTCATAAGAGGAGCGCTCATCCCACCTCCCCCACCCTTCAGCCCGGTAGATGACAGACTGCTGTGTCAGCATTTCAGAGGAAGGCGACAGCATCCACCCAGGTGTAGAAATATATTAACAAGTGTTTATTCCAGCAAGACAAAAAAATGCTATGTTTCAACCCACGTAAGGATCTTTTCAAGACTGTGTCAGTCCCGCATAAAGTGGCGGGAAGAGGCGGAAGGAGCGCATCCCTTATAAATAGAGGGGACTGATAACTATGAGTCTGGTGTATTCTTTCATCACTTGTATTAGCCAAACGGCACAACAGTTCTTTGTGCCGTATTGACTAATAGGAGCATGGACCTGTAACTGTAATATGCTGCCCTTACATAGTGCATCATGTTAAAGTGACAGATCCGCTTTAAATAGATCACCCCTTTTGAGTTGCAAATAAGTCACTTGTTAATTTTAAGGCTGGATTCACACGAGCATGTTCGGTCCGTAAAAGACGGAAAGTATTTCGGCCGCAAGTTCCGGACCCAACACACTGCAGGGAGTTATGTACGAAGCTAGGAGTCCCTGCCTCGCTGCGGGACAAGTGTCCCGTACTGTAATCATGTTTTCAGTACGGGACAGTAGTTCCACCGAGATGCAGGGACTCCTAGCGTCATACATAACTATGATGCTAGGAGCCCGGCTCCCTGTAGTGTGTTCGGTCCGGGACTTACGGCCGAAATACGTTCCGTCCTTTACGGACCGAACATGCTCGTGTGAATCCAGCCTAAATGTGAAACCATTCACAAGACAAAACTTCTAAAAAAAGCTGGCCTTATTCTGGTTGGAATCAGGACCTCTAACGGTGGGAGCCATGGAAAGGCCCAAATTAGGAGCCCTTGTGTAGACTATTGGTGGTCTAGGAGGAAGAACTGATGTTATCTTTTCTACCTTCCTATATTGTGATTAATTTGGCATCTGGTATATTGTTTGTTTCAACATTTTTTTTTTTTTTCTTATTCAAAGTTTTATTAAGTTTCAGTACACAGAGTTACAAGACATAGTAGAGGGAAGGCCTCCACACAGTAAATTAACAAACAAACAAGGTCAAAGACCAAAGCAAAAACCCACTAAAACAAAATCAGAAATGTGCATCACAACCCCATTTAAGGACATTATTCAGTATATGTCGGCATCATGAATGAGTTCATAAGCAAAGCATCAGAGCATACATTGAGGCCACTTAATTGAAACGGAGAAGGAGAGGCACATTACCCTAGACAGGGGAAAAGAACAAATAGAAAAGGCCCCAAGAGAGGGAGGGAAAGGAGGGAAGGGCGAGGGCATGAGGATCCTGGACTCCTGTTCCGGGGTATTATGAATGCAGCCAGCAGAAAATAAGCACCACCGTACACTTCACAGGGGCATAGGCCAACTCAGGTTACGGCCGTGAGGTATGAAGAAGAAGAAAGGAACATTATCCATGGCGACCATGTAGACGTATATTTTACCACCGCTGCCGGGGAGTGAGCTACCAGGTGTTCCATGCGCTGTATCACGGCAACCTCCCGAAACCATTCATCTAATGTTGGAGGCATTGCAGTTTTCCATCTGCGCGGGATCACTGACTTTGCCGCCTGAAGGAGATGTCTAGTTAAGGAACTTTTATAAACGTGTATTGGCATCGGGAACATAAATAAAAGAGCAGCTTCTGGGGAATCGGGAACAGAAACTCCAGTAACCTCCAGTATTAATTTAAGTACTGTATCCCAAAAACTCCTCAACAAGGGGCAACTCCACCAAACATGTGACATGGAGCCTCCCGCGGCACCACAACGCCAACAACTGTCCGACACAGATGGAAACCATTTATGCAGAGCCGCCGGGACCCGGTACCATCTAGAGACAATTTTGTAACTAGTTTCCTGGGCCCTACTGGCTATAGAGGCTTTCTGAGAAAGGGTAAAACACCTCTTCCATTGTGCTTCTGTAAATGTAGTCTGTAATTCCCTCTCCCAGGCCCCGCAGAAGGAGGGGAGTTGTTGGGATCGCTGTGCAAGTAGTAGTTTGTATAATGTGGAGATGGTGTGGATAGGGGGCTGGGTGGAGACACAGAGGCGTTCAAAGTCAGTTAACGACCGGTGGAGATGTGCGCGTCGATTAACGGCTCCATAAAAGTGCTTTAATTGGGCGTATTCATACATACGGCTAGGAGAGAGCACGTCATCGGGGCAGATAGAGGTTAAAGGGAGAAGAGAGGAGGCAGAGAGGACCTGGGCAAAATACAAGGGGTTGGTGGGTGACCTACCTAGGAAGGAGCGACCAGCCTTACCAGCAGGAAAGGCAGGATTGTCCGTAACCGGAGTTAAAGGACCCAGGGGGTCAACCAGCGTACTTCCAGGCTTTATGCGCCTCAACGCCACAAGGGTATGGTGTACAACAAAGGAGGGTTGGGTCGGTCTATTCCCAGGCAGGGTCCACGGCAGGGTAGATAAGGTACTGGGGCATAGTTGTTGAGCCAAACAAACCCACAGTTTTGATTCTCGGTTGTGAAAAAAATCTAAAACCCGCGCATGTGTTGATGCTAGATAATAGAGCCGACAGTCCGGCAGACCCACCCCACCCGCACCCCTGGAACGAGTCAGAAGAGCTCGGCTCAGACGCGGACGACCAGTCGGCCAAATGAAGGAGCCAAAACACTGCTGAAGCCGCAACCAGTAGGTAGATGGGATAGTGATGGGGATGGTCTGCAGGAGATAAAGTAATCGGGGGAGTAGAGACATTTTAATAATATTAATCCGACCAAACCAGGAGAATTCAGTCTTATGCCAGGAACTAAGGTCAGTACGGAACTTGGCCAGCAGGGGGATGAAATTATTTGTAAACAGCTGTGTGAGGTCTCTACTTATACGGGCACCTAAATATGTAATGCCTCTGGAAGGCCACGAGAAAGGGAAGTTACTTTGGAGAAGCGACACTAGCTGGGCAGGGAGAGAAACATTTAATGCTTCAGACTTAGAGAAATTAATCTTGAAATTAGACCAAGTTCCAAACCGGGACAACTCGGACATCAATGAAGGGAGGGAGACATGAGGGTCCGTGAGATAGACCAATAGGTCGTCAGCAAATGCCGAGCACTTATATTCCATTCCTCCAATGGTAATGCCTTTGATATCCATGTTGTTCCGGATGGAGGCCATGAGATGCTCCATGACCAGGACATACAACAGGGGGGACAGGGGACATCCCTGTCTAGTGCCATTATGAATCGGGAAAGGTGCCGAGAGGGATCCATTTATTTTTATTTGGGCCGAAGGTGTGTGATACAGTGCCATAATTTTTGCCAGGAGAGAGGGTCCCACACCTACATGTCGGAGGGTTTGGTGAAGGGCAGGCCATGATATTCTATCAAACGCCTTTTCAGCATCCAGGGACAGGATCATGAGCGGGATGTGGTTAGTCTGGGCATGGTGGATGATATCAAATGTTTTGAGGGTGTTGTCCCGCGCCTCCCGGCCCGGTACAAACCCCACCTGGTCCGGATGAACTAGACTAGGCAGGTATTTATTCAATCTATTGGCAAGCAACTTGGCATATATTTTTAGGTCAACATTGAGTAAGGAGATGGGACGATAACTTGAGCAGAGTTGAGGGTCTTTACCCGATTTAGGGATAACCGTGACGTGGGCTAAAGTGGAGCTGGGAGGAAACATGACCTCCGGGGAAACAGAGTTAAACGCTGGTAGTAGGAGCGGTATCAAATGATCAGTTAACATTTTGTAGAATTTGGCAGTATAGCCGTCCGGGCCAGGGCTCTTTCCCCCAGGAAGATCGGTTATAACCGCAAGGAGCTCCGGGGAGGTGAAGTCCATATCTAGTTCCTCTGCTATCTCCCTGGACAACGGTGTGAAGGGAGAGGGGAAAGAAACCCTGTCCGGCGGAAGGGAGGGGGCGCGGGCAGGCGAGCCAAGGCTGTAAAGGTCAGAGAAAAAGCTATGGAAACACTCCGCTATTTCCGGGGTCGTGTGAACAACCTGGCCAGACGGAGATTTAGTGTTTGGTATGTGTGACTGGGCAGTCCTAGCCTTCAAAGCTCTGGCCAACATGCGTCCGCTCTTATTGCCAAACTCATAGAACCTACTATGACAGACTTGAAGAGCACGCTGCTGGGCCGAGTCCAGCAGCCGCCTGGCCTCCTGTCGGGCAACCTGTAATTCCCGTAGAATCGGAAGGGAGAGCGCACGCTTGTGAGCCAGTTCCAGGGAGCTAATTTTTTGGAGCGCAGTTTTAAGGGAATGGGCCCTCTCTCTTTTAAGGCGCGCCCCATGTTTTATGAGTACCCCCCTGAGAACACATTTAAGGGCCTCCCAACGAATCAAGGGGGATGTGTCATCACGAGCGTGATCCAGTGTGAAATGCTCCAACGTCTTAAGCAAGTCAGCATGGCATACCCCATCCAGGAGGAGGGACTCGTTAAGTTTCCAAGTCCAGGGGCCCTTAGTGAGGAAGGGGAGCTGCAAGGTGCAATACACCGGCGCATGGTCAGACCACAGAATACTACCAATGGACGTGTCGGTGACCCAGGGGAGAGCATGCTGCTGCAGAAAAATGTAGTCCAAGCGACTGTAAGTGCCATGCGGATGGGAGTAAAAACTATAATCCTTATCAACGGGATGTTGAATGCGCCATGCATCACATAGTTGGAGCTGCAAGATAGCACGTTTCACCCGTTTGATAGCACCATATGCCAGACTCGAACGACCAGTAGAATTATCCACTGTCGGATCCAAAGTGAGGTTGAAGTCTCCGCACAGCACCACAGTCCCCCGGACCACCGGAAGAGCAGTATCTATAAGTTTAAGAATGAAAGGCACCTGTCCCTGGTTGGGAGCATAAGCATTAATCACCGTAAACTCCCTCCCACCAATATTGAGCACTAAAATGATATACCTAGCGTCGGGGTCCACGACCGAATTGACAACCTGATGGGGTAGGGACTTGTGGAGAGCTATGGCCACTCCACACGATCTGGAAAGTGGGTTATTATTGAAGTGCCAAGTAGTGTAAAATTTATGTTTAATTGTAGGGGTGTGTCCTTCCTTGAAATGTGTCTCCTGGAAGCATGCAATGTGTACCTTACGCTTGTGTAGATGGTGGAGGATTTGCGCCCGCTTTTCAGGAACATTCAGCCCCTTCACATTTTAGGAGGCAATATTGAGGTCAGCCATGGATGTAGACTAAACGGCTTGAAGATGTGTACTGGAAAACCCATGAAGGGCAGGAGTCCAGGATCGCCAGGAGGAAGGAAGGGGAAGGGAACAGGCTAGAAGTAAAAGACAGAGCATTAGAAAAAAAATACATACAAGTATTCAACAAAAAAGGCAGTATGAGAGACACTACCGCATCAACTAAACGCACAAATGCGAAAGACCAAAAATTTGGTCCAATACCTACAGGGGGAAGGTGACAACTATGCATGAGAGTTATCCACACTCCCCAGCGTACTATAATAGAAGTATGAACAGCTTAACATCTAAAACTCAATGCAAAGACAAAAGCAGTAGTAAGGCATCTAATGGAAATATTCAAACAGCAGACAGCCTCCATTTCACACAGAAGATGAAGCAGTCCTCATCACCGGAAAAGGCACTCCAGGTCATCACGCCGAGCGGGCAATTTCCATAGGTGGAGTAGGATCACGTTCTTGCCGGCGACCAGATCTTCTGCGGGTCCGCGCTGAGGGCGACCCACCGTCGCATGTAGGGGCCTAGGGAGCGGCCGTCCCGACCGCGGTCCCCCGCCCGCAGGGAATAACAATGAGGGCCACTCCGGTAGAGAAACCTGCGGGAGGTTCAAGTCCCGTAAGAATCCAGGCACATCGGCCGGGGATCGTATTGTATGGGTACGACCATCTTGTCGGACCATCAGGGCAAAGGGGAAGCCCCACCTATAGAGGATATCACGGCTCCGGAGTACCTCCAAGAGGGGTTTGAGAGCAGCTCTTTGCGCCAACGTATGTCGTGATAGATCCGGCAGAATACGTAGTTGCGTGCCTTGATGAAGGATGATAGGCTGTCGTCTGATTTTTTGTAGGATAGAATCTTTAATGGCGTAAAAGTGAATTCGGCAAATGACATCCCTTGGGCGTGGATCCTCAACACTCACCGGGCGGAGAGCTCTATGTGCTCGGTCAATTTCTATATGGGTGTTCGGCGGACGGCCCAATAAATTATTAAAGATGGTTGACAGGGTTGAAAACAGGTCAGACGCAGGAATGGATTCTGGCAACCCTCGGACTCGTAGGTTATTCCTCCGGTTACGGTTTTCAATGTCGTCCAGATGTTGCTGTAAAGTGAACAGTTGGGCTGAGTGCTGCTGGATCGTTGTTTGGATATTCACAATGGTAGCATTATCAGCCACCCGGTCCTGAGTGAGTGTGTCCACTCTCGCAGTAAGTGAGGAAAGTTCAGCACGGAACTGGGTAAACTCTAGCTTACACTCTTCCACAATCTGTCTCGCAAAGGAAGACATATCCTCCCTAGTGGGCATCAATTGAACAAGCTGGCGAATATCCGAGAGGGTTGCCGGCCTATTTTCACACACAGACCCAGACGACATATCTGGGAAATACGATCCCAAGCCTGCTGATGTATGGGTATTATCCAGGCCAGGAGAAGAAAGTGGGTGGCACGGGGGACCTTGCCCGCATGTCCGCAGCACAGACATATTCCCGGGGTGCGGGATAGACCCCATATACAGGGGCTGAGTGGTTGTCAATAAAGCGCTGGAGGTACTGCTCAGGGACCAAGAGGGGGAGGCCTCTACCTGCACAGGTCCCCTGATAGGGGGATCTGGGTATATCAGCCCCGCATGCTGAGCAGTGGCACTGGCGGTATGTGGCACAGGGCCCTGGTACTCACTGCGCCTCCCAGGGGGGTCCTCCATCTGACCATCCACCGTCGGGTCGTCCGCGGAGTCTCCCATTCCCAGGGACTCCAGGTCCAGCCCCTCATCCTGTCTAGGAGGCACAGGGCCTGCAGGCCATGAAGAGAACTTCCCCGACTTCTGCTGGTCAGCCCGAGAACGCCGGCGGCCATCTTGCAGGACCACGTGATCTGACTGCGGGAGCGCGGCGGCGGCCGCAGAGGAGGCCCCAGAGACCTCAAGTCCCGGTCGGGGGTCCGTTTCCCTCGGATCCCGAGCTCTCCCAACTGGCGGGAGTGAAAGAAGGGCCGTGCTCTCCTGAGCGGGCCCGTTTCCAGAAGACACAGAGTCCCGGCGGCGGCCATCTTGGGAAGCAGCAGGCGCGGTCGGCCGGGCCCCAGTCTTGTCCGTTACCTGGTGAGGAGACCCGGATCCATCGACCTCCTGCAGCTGCACCATGGAGGGTAAGTGGACGTCGTCCGGTGCGGTCTCCGGAGGCCCAGGACACCGAGCTGGTGCTGAGGAAGACTCCGAGCGGCCATCTTGGTCGCCTGGTTCAAACCGCGATGAGGCCCTCAGCTGCATCTGCTGATGGCGCCCGAAATAGACCCCAATATCGCGCTGGGGTGAAGAGGGGCAGGAAAGGGCTGCTGCCTTAGATTTTTTAGATGCTTTTCCCATTACTGGGAGTCGATGTTAGCCACTTATATGATCGCTGGGTGAGGAGCTGGAAAAAACACGACTTCACTCTCCCATAGCTGGCCACGCCCCCCGTTTCAACATTTTTTATTCTATTTTCGGAGTCTGAACCTATCTGAGGAGGAATATGTTATAAATCCGTTTGTTCAAATCTGGAGAAGAAAAATTATTTGTCTTGTTCTCTAGCCTTTGCTAGCAAACTATTTCACAATAACCTTTCCAGTGCCAATGATAATTGATCCAGCACATAAATGGTTACCACTCCATGTATGTCCTTAACCAACTGCACTGCTAAGTCGACATCCTTCATGGACTTTGAAGGTCGGGTCTAAGGGAGAAGGATGATCACATAACCACAAACTTATGCGGACAGAACAGATGAACCAGGTGGCTTTGTGTTGATCTACCATACACAAACTTTGCATTCGACATAGATATTGATACTGCACTAATATAACAGGACAATATTATTCATGTAGTATTCCATTCATGAAAAGGATACACATAAAGCAATTGCTAGACTAACACATGCATTATTGTGTGAACAAGCACTGACTTGCTACAAAGTGTTGGATGACTACAGCAGCTGACAATAATGAAACACAAGCAAACTGGTGGAGATATTTTGTAGCTGTTACACCTCATGCACAGGACCGTTGTGCCACTCGGGCCGTTTTTGACGGCATCCGAGTGGCACCCGATAGTCTTCACGGACCCATTCACTTTAGTGGGTAAATTGGGTCCGTGAAAAATAATCAGAGTCTCCGATCCGAGGAAAGATAGGACATGTTCTATCTTTCCTTGGATCACTAACGGGTTTTGGCTGGCGCACACGGTTGTGTGCATGAGGCGTTAGGCCGTGCTCCCACGTAGCGTAAACGCTGCAGAATTTCTGCAACAGAATTCTGTGCGCAAATTACACAGCATTTACAGTAGCAGCAAAGTGGGTCAGACCTTGAAAATCTCATGTCCTTGCTGCGGAAAAAAAACTGCAGCAAAAATCTTAATAAATTGACCTGTGGTGCTCAATTTATACTGCGTTTTCATTGCTTTTCTGTTGCGGGTTTTCCCCATTCAATGGGGATGCAAAACCCGCGACAGATAGGCAAGTGCTGCGACTTTTGCCATTCTGCCGCCAAAATCGCAACTCAGAAAACAAAAAAACTTTTATGCTTACCCAGATCTCCCTGCTTCTTCCTCCAGTCCAGCCCCCTGGGATGACGTTTCATCCCATGTGACCGCTGTAGCCAATCACAGGCGGCACCAGTCACATGGGCTGCAGTGTCATTAAGGGAGGCCGGACTGGATGTCAAAGGAGGGATGCATCACCATGACAACAGCCGGGGTAAGTATGAAAGTTTTTTCTTTTTTTTCTACCGCAGTATTCTGCAGTGGAAATTCCACCCTAAAAAAAACTGGTTTGGGTTTTCGGACGGAATGTGCTGTGTGTTCCAGGTCAGATACACTGCGTAGTTTTACGCAGCCTATCCGACCCGTGGGAACCCGGCCTAGGGGTGTAATTACATGCACAGTTTTTGTGGCCTCTTAATTTATGCATTGATATATACAAAATTGTGCAAAAAAACAGCTATGGCATTTTTACAGTGATTTCGCATACAGTAACTGCTGCTTTTTCTTGCAGAAATTTAGTGCAAATTGTGGCAGAAAAATACCACAGAAGCGTCCTGCCTGGTGAGGCAACTTCTGGTCGCTGCATCCGGGTGACTAATGAATGGAGAGGTGGCCGCAAGAGAACTTGAGTGTTTTTTTAATAGAACTGAATGGAGAGAGCCACACCACTCCGCCATTCATTCTCCAAATAGATGGGGCAGCGGAACCAGAACCTAGCAAACATTTATGTCATATACTGTGAATATACTGTATGTATGAGATAGAAATAAGCTTGTATAGTATTTTTTAAATGTATATGTATCTTCACACTATATATGGCTAATTCTAAACTGCATGCAATTAACCTGGACTAACATGGATCTTACAGAGTGCATTAGACAGACATCTAGGTTGGGAAAGGTATTTATAAAGATTGTTTCCCCATACATTACCTATATGTTATTCAGACATGATAAAAATCATATCAGTGGGTCTATGGCAGCTGTGACCTCTACTGATCATAACACTCACAATCTTGTTTTTAGAGCAAAGGAAACTGCGAATGCGTGGCCACCACAGATGGAAATGAATGGGTGTTACAGAAGCCTGCAAATGCTCTAGCTCATAGGTTTAGGTAACTTGCATTTACTCCCACTCCCTATGTATATGGGACTCACTTCTTTTAATGGAGTGTCTCAGCTGCTGGACCGTCACTGATGTCACTTATGTAAAATATCTGACATGTCATTAAAATATTTTCTTGGAAAGCAGTTTTAACCGTTTTAGAGCTGATGCTGTGATTGCCACTATAATTCCTGGTACTTCAAAATAGCTAATCCTTATTATGTATCAATCACTTCACCCTTAAAGGGATTGTCCCCTACTGGACAACTGATGACCTATCCACCGGATAAATTATCGCTGCGGGTCTGACACCCGAACCCCGCACCAATCTGCTGCTCAGGTGGCCTGCGGGCACCGGATGTTATGGCTTATTATGCAATGTGCGGACATTGCATAGTGGTTGTGCTGCCGAAATGCAGCTCTGCTCCTATTCACTTCAATAGGAGCAGTACTGCAGCTCGACCGCTATTCCATGACCTGAGCTATCTGCATCTGGCATGGATGTCCGGTGATCTGGAGGCAGCTGGATCGGCTTAAGGCTGGATTCACACGAGCATGTTACGTCCGTAAAGGACGGAACGTAATTCGGCCGCACGTCCCGGACCGAACACACTGCAGGGAGCCAGGCTCCTAGCATCATACTTATGTACGATGCTAGGAGTCCCTGCCTCTCCGTGGAACTACTGTCCCGTACTGAAAACATGATTACAGTACGGGACAGTTGTCTCGCAGCGAGGCAGGGACTCCTAGTATCGTACATAACTATGATGCTAGGAGCCCGGCTCCCTGCAGTGTGTTCGGTCCGGGACTTGCGGCCGAAATACGTTCCGTCCTTTACGGACGTAACATACTCGTGTGAATCCAGCGTTACGGTGCAGTGCCCAGGTGTCGGACCCCCACAAATCATGTACTCAGTTGTCTGGTAGTGGACAACCCCTTTAAGGGTATGTTCAAACGCTTATTTTCAGGCTGATTTTGGATCGTAAACTCCTTGTTTTACGCTCCAAAATACACTTGAAATATGGCTGCAAAAAGTTTTCCATTGATTTCGATGGGAAATACACTGTGCTGTTCACATGGTGTATTTTTACACTGCTGAATTTAAAAAACACCTAGTAAAAATAAGCTTCGTAAAAAGAAGTAGCATGTCACTTCTTGAGGCGTTTTTTCAGCTGATTTTCTATTGACACTATGAAAAGCACCTTAAAAAAAGCCTCAAAAGAAAAAAGCTTCATTTTCAGCTTCAAAAAACACCTTGAAATCATTGGCTATTTTCCCTTGAAAACAGCTCTGTAATTTTCAGCCACTTCTTTTTCTACGTGTGAACATACCCTAAGCTTGCACATCCTAAGGCTATGTTCACACGCTTAACAAAAAACGTCTGAAAATGCGGAGCTGTTTTCAAGGGTGAACAGCTCCTGATTTTCAACAGTTTTTTAAGCAACTTGCGTTTTTTGCAACGTTTTTACGCCGGTTTTGGAGCTGTTTTTCTATTGAATCAATGAAAAATGCCTCCAAAAACTGCTCAAGAAGTGACATGCACTTCTTTTTGCGAGCTATTTTTTAAAAACGTCCGCGGGAACGGAATGCCGTTTTTCTCCCATTGAAATCAATGGGCAGATGTTTGGAGGCGTTCAGCCCACGCATCTTTAGCCATTTTTCGGGGCATTTACGGTCCGGAAAAACGGCTGAAAATAGGTCGTGTGAACATACCCTAATCCTAGGTTCCTACAGCATGGCCCAGTCGTGGTTTGCCCCTGTCATTTTTTTAAGGTCACATACAGAGGAGAAGGATAAAATAAAGCTTTATGAGTCTCTTTGACATCCGTTCCTGTGTGGTATTTTTGTTTGTTTTGTAAATCTCCAAGTGCAAAGCTTAACTGAACAGTCCAGTTTTAATCTGGCCTGACTACACCTTGAAAAACAAAATTAAAAAAATTCTCTACACATTCATCAACTTCAAATGATCTTTCGTTTCGTCAGAAGCTCCATCAGACAATGATTTCACACATTTTCCATTTTGATCCTCCACGGTGGAATCTTAAACTTTCTACAAGGTCCCTGTTTCAAAAGCCGATGTATGAATGATCCTGTTATATATTTAAACTCTGAGGTACATACTACCCTCCCTTTACTCAGGAGCTAAAATAAACCCTTGTAAGGAGCATGAGAGTTATATGCAAAGAAGCAGTGAACATGGGGTGAGGGGAGGCTGAAGAGAGGAGGCCAGCTGCTTCCAGGGCTATAGTTTCCTCAGCTGCTGCCATTATTTTCAGAAACATGTCCCGGTTGTCATGTCACACCGGCAAGGAGAGGGAGAATCTCTCCAAACGGCTGTGGGTCAGTCTTAAACATAGTATTAGACAGAACACACTCGGCCCATTCTGGCTGCCCTTTATGTACCTACTTTAATATCTTCTACCCTGATTGATCCTTGACCTTTTGTAATATTGAATATAAGACAGTTCTAAGAAGGTCTGGATAATTGACCATCTTTCCTGGAAGGTCGCTCCACTGATCCCCTTCTCTCAATATTTACATGCTATTAATGTCAATGTATGCAGTAATAATATCACCATATATAAAAAAAAATTAACTAAAACACTCAAAATCATCTTGAAATATCTTTTTTTTAGAATTTATTTAGAACATTTTTCTAAAGGTTTGTAGCGGAGATGCAATCCTACCGCTATTTTATTGGAAAATAATAATCACATAATCAGAATGTTAAGCCAAGCCTCATTGAATTGGATCCAACAATTACACAGTCTATGGCCAGTATTTTCTCCTAAAATTAAAACAAACACTATGAATACACTTAGATGTTTAGCAGTTTCTTGGCAAGATCTGCTTCTAGTAGTACCTAGTGACAATATGGCCTCTATTATACTTTTCTCAAGGATCGTCATCCAGGTTTCTCAGTCTCTGTTCACACTGGCATCATGGCTTCTGCTTTTACAGGATCCAGGACGCATATGATGGATCTGTTATTATTCGTCATGATCCAATATGACCCATTTGACAGATTGATTAGGGTATGTCACTTCTTTTCCCTGCCAGCCTTTTTTAACACTCGCGTGTGAACAGGGCCTAAATGGAGCAGACTTACTAATACTGTCTACGTTTTAGACAGTGTAAACTTAGACAAGGCAGTCCGAAAATGCACCAAATTTGTCAAAATGGTGCACACTGTATCATAAATGTGGTGCCTCTTGCTACACATGCTAGACACCTTTCTCTTCCTTACACCACCTATTAGTTGGCTTAGTTTACGACAGTTTTTTGCGCCAAAATTGTGGTGCATTTTCAGCCCACGGTGTCGCACTATAAGCCACAGATCTTTTTGCTAGACCTTAAGTCCTGTCCTCCCATCAACCTCTATGGGAGTTGTGATGGTGGCCATATTGGTCGATTCCAGAAACAATGGAGCTAAATAGAATATTGAAAAGTAATGTTGACTTTAGAAGTAAATGCTCTTTAATTACTATATGTACAATTGGTTGTCAATCATCCTCTCACGTATGACCAGTTTTTGCCTGATTTAGTAATTCCTAAAGTTTACATCATTTGTCCAAATCGTCAGCCTAACTGATTCTTTTTAGGTATGGCACCATAGTAATGTTTATTTATACTGGTAGAAGTTAATTGTTCTAATAAATGCTATAAATAGAGTGGTGGTGTGCCAATTCGCATTATATTCGCACTCATTTAGTGTTACAATGAATGACTCATGTTTGGCAGGTTTCCCAGGCTTACTACAGTCAGGACACAGCTCAAATGGGATCAGGGTCTTAAAGTAGTTGGCTTTTCGGGGCAACTCCTTCTCATATGGTGTATTAGGACTTGCTCAGCTGAAAGTGTGGGTACCCTAAACAGGACTTTCATTAGTTAGAGCCTGGGGTCACATTATTTTAAATAGTTGTCCAATCTAGCAATTAAGCAACGACTTTAATATAGTTAAAGAGGCTCTGTCACCACATTATAAGTGGCCTATCTTCTACATAATGTGATCGGCGCTGTAATGTAGATTACAACAGTGGTTTTTATTTAGAAAAACTATCATTTATGACCTATATTAGCTTTATGCTAATGACTTTCTTAATGGACAACTGGGCATGTTTTACTTTTTGACCAAGTGGGCGTTGTGGAGAGAAGTGTATGACGCTGACCAATCAGCGTCATACACTTCTCCCCATTCATTTACACAGCACATAGTAATCTTACTAGATCACAATGTGCAGCCACATACACACACATTAACATTACTCAAGTGTCCTGACAGTGACTAGACATCACTACCAGCCAGGATGTGATGTCTATTCACAATCCTGACACTTCGGTAACGCTTGTGTGAGATTTTCAGCAAGGCAAGCGTAATCTGCGAGATGGAAAATGTCATTTAAAACGAGATTACGCTTGCCTTGCTGTAAATCTCACAAAAACTTTACCGAAGTGTCAGGATTGTGAATAGACATCATGTCCTGGCTGGTAGTGATGTCTATTCACTGTCAGGACACTTGAGTAACGTTAATGTGTGTGTATGTGGCTGTACATAGTGATCTAGTAAGATTACTATGTGCTGTGTAAATGAATGGGGAGAAGTGTATGACGCTGATTGGTCAGCATCATACACTTCTCTCCACAATGCCCACTTGGTCAAAAAGTTAAATACGCCCAGTTGTCCATTAAGAAAGTCATTAGCATAAAGCTAAACTAGGTCATAACTCCGTCAAAAATAATCGTTTTTCTAAATAAAAAACACTGCTGTAATCTACATTACAGCGCCGATCACATTATGTACAAGATGGGACACTTATAATATGGTGACAGAGCCTCTTTAAATATATTTTTGGGGAATATATAAGCAGTATAAGCAATAATTATATATAGGCAGACATGCTGTATGGGATGTATCCCACATTCCCTAATGGGTATATTCTGATCCCCCACCTCCCTAATAATAATGCCCAACAAAATCTAGTTTTAGCCTTGGCTGCTGATGAAGAGCAGGTTGCAGATATAGAGTTGCTCTCCATTAAAATGGATAGGAGTAATGGAAAATGCTGAGTGAACGTACTAAAGCCTGCTCATTGTTGTGATTGTAGGGGGTCTTCAAGGCCAGACCCATAGGGACACTAAGAAAGCTGAGTGCCAATTCTTGTTGGAGCTGTAATGATGACTATATTAATTGTCACCAAGATCTCCCAAAAACAGATGTAAATAAAGGGAATCCTGTCAGGATGTTTGGAGCCACTAAACCACCAGCCTGACATTATCCAACTAGGGTTTAGTGTTCCAAACATGACTACCTCTAATATAAATATTTTAGAAATAATTAGCAAGGTAGGTTAAAACTTACTGAAAGTAGTCTGGGTGAGGATTCCTAAAGCATTGGGCGCATGTGCATTACGCATGAAGCCGAGGACAGTGCATCTCACCTCACTGCATGTGCAGTGTACTTTCCTCTGCTTCATGTGCTCTACGCACATGCACCCGATGCCACTCCCGATGTAACTTACTTTTGTAATGAAGGGGTATGGAAACAGACAAGTGAGCCCTAATCTACACGCCACTCAGTCCCAGCCTACTTGCAACGACCCGCCCTAGGCGACGGGGTACAACAGGGCGACGGTCCCTACGCTCAGTAAGTGCACGACAGACAACAGACAAGGGTACACAAAGCTAAGGGAAATGGGGCAGTTGCCCACGGCAACACCGTGAGTAACAAGAGTGGTGAACGAGTCGAGTCAAACCAGGAGTGTACGGGGTACCAAACGCTGAGCAGGAGAGTAGTGAACAAGCCGAGTCAAACCAGGAGTGTACGGGGTACCAAACGCAGAGCAGGAGAGTAGTCAGTAAGCCAGGGTCAGTATGAAGCAGGGTCAAATAGTTCAGAAGCTGCAGCAGGGCCAGGAAACCACACGAGAAGAATCACAAGCAAAGGAGGAACAGGAAAGGCAGGTATAAATAGACAGAGGGCGGGAGCTAGCTCTGTCTGGCCAGGCTGTGATAGGCTCTCCCACTCCTAAGCCTGCCATCCTGAGTGGTGGAAGATGGAGTCAGTCTCGCAGACATAGAAGCAGGTGCAGACTGATTACCTATGGGCGTATACACAGAAGCTGTGCCTGGCAGATCCTTTACAACTTTACTAATTATTCCCTAAACATCAGTTTTAGGGGTAGGCACGTTTAGAACACTAACCCCAGCTGCATAACGGCATGATGGTGATTTGGTGATTCCAAACCAACTGACAGGTTTGCTTTCAAAAATGGCTCAATAGAATTTCAGCACTTCCTTACACCCATACTTATCTTGGATCCACCACATTCCCCTTCAGGATATCCACAAGGCATCACTATTGTTGTGGAAGTCAATGGCTCATAATATATTAGACTGAAATTTAGATGAGTGTTCCAACAGAAACTCACACCAGGAACTTTAGCCAGCATCCTAATCAGGAGATTTTATATCGATATGAGAGAGGAAGAATAAAACACACAGACATTGCTTGTATGCTCAAAATACTCCTCTGAGGTTTATTGCCAAACTCAATTACAATAATATCATTCAAAACGGGTGCAGGCTTGAGGTTAACTAATCAGAGGCAATGTGACAATAACTCTTATTCAGCCAATAGCATACCATGGGAATATTTCAAATGCATTATTATAATTCTTCATTAAAATCCTGACATCATAATTGCACCTGGAGGCAAGCATACTATAGAGTGGTGTTAGCTGTTCTTTCCCATAGAGGGAGTACAAAAGATAAAGAGAAAAAGTTGCACTTTATGTCTGGGCGTTCAGCCAGACAGCCATTTGAACATTTTGAAGGACATAAGAATAATACACAATAATAACATATTTTTGCAGACTCAAGCAGAACTATGTAGAGGAAAAGTCATTAGAAAATGGAGAATAAATATTTTTGTAATTCGGCACGCTTGATAATTCATAATGTCATTTAATACAGAGAATATAAGCAAATTGACCATCCATCACACTATGCTGCTTTGTTAAGGTTGATTTCATAAAATGGGTGACTTCGTTACATTATAAAAACAATTTTGGGCAATTTTGAGAGAACAAATGGTTATTTTTACCAAAAGTTTAGTGTTTGATTTTTAATACTCAAGATTTTCTATTCCCATTAGTTCTTGTATAAAGCTATGAGAAATTATATATAAAAGGATGGTTAAAGGGGTCAATCACCCTCTGCCCTTCCAGTGTCAACAACAGCACTGGCATTTGAGGATTGAACCCTTTATCCCAGGTTGCATGCCCCATTTCATGACAGCAGTCAGGAGACGCGCAACCCACCCATTAACATTGCCATTATATCATATAGTAGAAGCCATGGAAAGACCTTCCAGTTGTAGCTCTCAGCTTACTTAATATATTCGGCCAGATTTACGAAGACTGGCATTTTATTCTCCAACCTTAGACAGAAGCCTTGTGGAGTAAACTGCGATAAGAGGAGCATGCCTCTTAATAAATTTGTGTCATCTTGACCTGTTTCTGCCCACAAACTGAAATCTACAGTATGACAGCTATGAGCTGGTGTAGATATCTGCTATACTTTATGCCAATTTCTGGCATAAATTATAGTAACCCCAATATGGGGTTGGGCATTTGATTTTTCTGTCTGACCTGGTAGTAGTTTGACAATTTGCAATCAGCGTTCCTTATGATAATTTCCTTGTTACTAAAAAGTCTATCCATTACTTTTCTCCAGCCTCACAGACCACAATATATTAGCAGAAAAGACCAGAAGTATTTTTCACCTTTGATTTACTTATCCAATCCAACTGTTTGAAGTCATGTCACTGTTTCTTTACACAGGCCTCAAAACTGACGCGCTGACGCATTACTAACACACGACATACACTTGTTTCATCTGTGTCCATACATTATCCTTCCAGTAAGACATAGTAGGGGTTTTAGGTAGTTCATGATCAGACTTTATACTAAGCCTACATAAGTTATTGCATTAAATGGTTTCCTCATCTAAATTAAGGGGGGGGGGGGGGTTAAAGTGGTTCCCTAGCTTAAAAAAACTATTTTCAAATACACTTTTAGGGAATTTTTAGTCAATAATTGGAAGTCCCCTATTCAGGCAATACCCTAGTCTCTGTTCAGAGCAGAGAAGGGATACAAAGAACACCTTTCACTCTGGAGAATCCAAAATATATTTTATTATTATATTGACAGGCAATTGGTTTATATAGGAACTGAGTAATGCCTGATTTCCCCTGCGGGGGTGCTCCAGGGAAACTGAACAAGTCTTGTCTGTTGCCAAGCTGCTTTACCCCTTTTTCTACTTTTAGCACAACGTCAGTTTAGCTCACATTTGAACATATTAGGCTTTGTTCACACAGTGGAGATTCGATGCAGATTTTGCATTTATTTTTAAAGCCAAAATGAAGAAATATATAGGAAGGCCTTAAAGGGGTTATCCAGTGCCTAAAAATTGATGGCTATCCTCGGGATCGGCCATCAGAAGTTTCTGGTCTTTCGGGGTCCAACTCCCGGGACCCCCACCGATCAGCTGTTTTGAAGTGGCCCCTTATATCACCAAAGTAGTCCCCAATTGTCACTAGGCATGAGGTCTTGCGGCGGCGTTCTGACTGGTGTCCAGTATACAGCGCACCCCCTCAGCAGCGATCAGCTGTTTTGATGCGGCTACTCTGCGGCCCCCCCCCTTGCCTACCTCAGAGTTGCGCCAGGGGCACATGTCTTGCCTGCCTTCCCTACCTACGCCCCTGCACATGGTCTAACAAAGGGATTGAACGGAGGCAGAAAATACAAGTATTAGTATTCGTTTTCCTCATAATTCTGCACTCAATACCCCATAATGACAAAGTGAAAAAAGAATGTTAGTAATCTTTGCAAATTTTTTGAAAAGGAAAAACTTAAATATTGATTAAATACTTATGTCAATGCAATATTTTAGTTTTTCCTTTTCAAAAAATTAGCAAAGATCACTAACATTCATTTTTTTTTCAGACCGTTTACTCAGTACTTAGTTGAAGCACCTTTGGCGGTGATAACAGCCTCCAGTCTTCTTGGGTATGATGCCACAAGGTTTGCACATCTGGATTTGGGGATTTTTTGCCATTCTTCTCTGCAGATCCTCTCAAGCTCTGTCTGGTTGGATGGAGACCGTCAGTGGACAGCCATTTTCAGGTCTCTCCAGAGATGTGCGATTGGGTTCTAGTCAGGGTTCTGGCTGAGTCACTCAAGGACATTCACAGAGTTATCCCTAAGCCACTCCTGTGTTGTCTTGGCTCTGTGTTTAGGGTCACATTCATGTTGGAAGGTGAGCCTTCGGCCCAGTCTGAGGTCCAGAGCACTCCAGATCAGGTTTTCATTAAGAATATGTCTGTACTTTGCTGCATTCATCTTTCCCTCAACCATGACCTGTCTCCCTGTCCCAGCCGCTGAAAAACACCCCACAACATGTATCATCAGTGAAGCATGACACCACCATGCTTCACTGTAGGGATGGTATTGGGCAGGTGATGAGCAGTGCCTGGTTTCCTCCAGACATGACGCTTAGAATTGAGACCAAAAAGTTCAATCTTGGTTTCATCAGACCACAGAATCTTGTTTCTCACAGTCTGGGAGTACTTTAGGTCCTTTTTTGCAAACTTCAGGAGAGTTTTTATGTGTCTTTTACTGAGGAGAGGCTTCTTTCTGGCCACTCTGCCCACATTGATGGAGTGCTGCAGTGATAGTTGACCTTTTGTAATTTTCTCCCATCTGCACACAGGATCTCTGGAGCTCAGCCAGAGTGATTATTGGGTTCTTGGTTACCTTTCTTACCAAGGCCCTTCTCCCCTGATTACTTAGTTTGTTGAGGCGGCCAGCTCGAGGAATAGTCCTCGTTGTTCCAAACTTCTTCCATTTAAGAATTAAGGAGGCCACTGTACTCTTGGGCACTTTCAGTGCAGCAGAATTTTTTTTGTACCCTACTCCAAATCTGTTCCTTCACACAATCCTGTCTCTGGGCTCTACAGGCAGTTCTTTCCTCCTCATGACTTGGTTTTTGCTCTGATATGCATTGTCAGCTGTGAGACCTTATATAGACAGGGGTGTGTCCTTCCAAATCATGTCCAATCAAATGAATTTACCACAGGTGGACTCCAATAAAGGTGTTGAAACATTTCAAAGATGATCTAGAGAAATCGGAGACCCTCCCAGAGCTAAATTTCAAGTGCCATAGCAAAGGGTCTGAATAATTATGTCCATGCAAAATTTGAGTTTTTAATTTTTAATAAATTTGAAACAATTTCTAAAATTCTGTTTTCACTTTGTCATTATGGGGAGTTTGAATTTTTCTTTATTTTAGCAAAATTCCTCAATATAACAAATTGGGGAAAAAAGTGAAAGGGTCGGAAGACTTTCCGAATGCACTGTATGCCATCACATTTACAAATGAGGCGAGCAAAAACTAATTTGTGGGAGTGCTTCTTTAAATATTTGAAGTAGCTATTAGTGTCTACCTTTTAAAAACAGGTAGTGAATTTTTTTTGCCATGAGCAGAAATTATTTTTCCCATTTTAAATTCCTTAATAAGCTGGGTAGAGCTGTTTAGATAAAAAAAAAAAAAAAGGTTTATATAGTGGGTTAGATTGCTAGAGCATGAATTTATTCCTGAATTAACGTCCACATCCTGGGGGTTAACTATCGATTTGTGATTTTTTAAAGTTTTGGGTGTCACGTAGGGTTTGTGGACCCGCTGGGGTATGGCAGCTGGCCAACCGGGCACAGGTCAATGTCTATAGTTCGTATAGGGTACCTGTGGCAGCTCGGACAGTAGCAAGGCAGGCTCGGCTCGGACTAGGCAGCAGGTAGACGTCAGGCGAGGTGAAGCAGGTCAGGCGTGGTATACAGCACAGCACGACTTAGGCTCAGCACTGTACTCGACCAGGATAGTACGGAATGCAGGGAACAGGAACACACTAGGAGACCATTGCATAGACAAACTAGGGAAACAACAACAACGCTCAGGCATTGAAGCAGGGGGCTGGACCCTTCTTATAGTCCAGGGTACTCACGGCCTGATGCTTCACCAAAGTCCGGTGCACGCGCTGCCCCTTTAAGAGCGGGCAAGAGCGTGCACGCGCACCCTACGGGATCCAGCTGAGGTGAGTGGAAGCGAGTGCTGGCGTCTCCTGGAAAGGAGGCTGGGGCCAGCGTTCGCCGACTCATGGCTGCGGCCAGTTGTGTAACTACCGACGTAGCAGCCGTACCGGCTGCTACTGGGCCCGCGGCATGAAGTGGCCCATGTCGCCATCCGGCACGGGCCCCCACCATGGCCGGAGGCTCCGTTAGCTGCCGCTATGGCTGCTACAGCGGGACGCCACTGAACACTACAGCAGAGCAGGGAGGTATCTCCCCACTCTGCCATTAAACAAAAGACATGTATCCCCTATCCACAAGATAGGGGATACATGTGTGATCGCTGACAGCGATACGGAGAACGGGGGACTGAAAGTCCCCTGAAGTTCTCCATCACAAACCTCGGACCTCCGGGGTCTGTGTCTGCAGCTCCGTAGAAATGAATGGAGAGCCGGTCACGCTTGTGCGCATGCGTGACCAGCGCTCCTTTTATTTTTATTGAGCTGACGACACAGACCCCGGAAGTCAGAGGTTAGTCATGGAGAACTTCGGGGGACTTTCGATCCCCCGTTCTCCCTATCACTGTCAGCGATCACACATGTATCCCTTATCCTGTGGATAGGGGATACATGTCTTTTCACACTGTAGGTCGCATTTTTTTGGGGGGTTGGGGACGCTGTATGGCATTCCCTACAGGGGGGGGCTGTATGGCGTTCTTTACAGGGGGGGCTGTATGTCGTTCCCTACAGGGGCGGGCTGTATGGCGTTCCCTACAGGGGGGGCTGTATGGCGTTATCTACAGGGGGGGACTGTGTGGTGTTCCCTACAGGGGGGCTGGATGGCGTTCCCTACATGGGGGGCTGTATGGCATTCCCTACAGGGGGGGTGGCTGTATGGCGTTCCCTACAGAGGGGGCTGTATGGCATTCCCTACAGACCCCCCCCCTGTAGGGAACGCCATACAGACCCCCTGTAAATAACGCCATACAGTCCCCCCTGTAGGGAACGCAATACAGCCCCCCCTGTAGGAAACGCCATACAGCCCCCCTGTAGGAAACGCCATACAGCCCCCCCTGTAGGAAACGCCATACAGCCCCCCCTGTACGGAACGCCATACAGACCCTCTGTAGATAGCGCCATACAGCCCCCTCTGTAGATAACGCCATACAGCCCCCCCCTGTAAATAACGCCATACAGCCCCCCCTGTAGATAACGCCATACAGCCCCCTTGTAGATAATGCCATACAGCCCCCCTGTAGATAGCGCCATACAGCCCCCGCTGTAGATAGTGCCATACAGCCCCACTGTAGATAACACCATACAGCCCCCCTCTAGATAACGCCATACAGCCCCCCTGTAGATGGCGCCATACAGCCCCGTTTGTAGATATCTACAGAGGGGGCTGTATGGTGCTATCTACAGAGGGGACTGTATGGCGTTATCTACAGGGGGGGCTGTAAAAAAGGCGCTATCTACAAGGGGGGTTGTATGACACCCAGGGGAGGGGGGGCCCCAGTCAAAAGTTTGCTATGGGGCCCAGTCTTTCCTAGTTACGCCCCTGGCTGCGGCTGTCATGGGGAGAGTGGCGCTGATGGCCCGCAGCCACGGACATGACATTGGGTTTGTAATGAGGATGATGGGGCTTGTTTTTTTGGGGGAGGGGATTTTTTTTATGTGCTGAAGTTTTTTTTATCAATACAAAGGAAAGAATCCTCCCATAATTTTCATAGACACGCATCTAATCTCCCCCCCCCCCCCCTTTAATTTAGTATGTAGTAGAGATACCTTTGATAGTAATTGATGAATTGAGCCTGTGGTGACTTTGAGCAAACATCTAAGACTAGCCACAAATTCTCAATTTGATTGAGATCTGGACTCAATTATCTTAGAAACGGCAACAGTTTTCCTAAGGATTTCTCTTTATTTTACTGCATTCATTTTACCCTCTACCTTTGCAAGCTTGCCCACAGAATGATCACTACGATGGTTTACATTGGAAATTGTATGTTTTTGGTTATGTGCAATATTTTGCATACAATAAAAGTAGTTTATTTTTTTCTGGACAAGAAGTTACATTTTAGTCTTAGCTGACCTTAAAACCTTTTTTGTCCTAGGCGTCTCCTACATACAGTACCTTTTGTCAAACTGTAGAAATGTAGTCATATGTTTTTCATAGAATAATTCTTTACCACTCTTTCATAAAGCTGATAAACCACCTGGGTCAAAGTCTCTCCAGTATCAGTCATGAAAGTATGTAACTCATTCAGAGTGGTCGTAGTTGTAATGGTGGCCTTCCTCACTAGTGCTTTTCTTACATGGTCTCCCTGATTTTTATGATAGTCTCACTGATTTATATCTGCCATATTACCATTTTTTAAAAATAACCTACCTGGCTGGTACTTTTACATAACCCTGGCGTGGAGTTGTTTGAAGTGCTCTTTGACTTTATGGTGTAATTTTTTCAGACTCATTAACAGTTGGACATTTCAGATACAAATATATTTATACTAAAGTCAGCATAGTGGTTGTTTTTATTGGTTATTACACAATTTTGAAAGAAACAGAAAAATCAAGAAAATATTTTTTACTAACTTGACAGAAGACGATAACCATTGATTTATATTTAAATATTATATTTATTGGTCATTAATTTTTATTTTTTATTTTAGGTGGTCATTTTCATTAACAGTTTTAGTCACAAATGTATACCTGTAAAACAAACATTACAGTAGGCCAAACATAAGTCACATAAGTGTACCTGCCGCCAAATAAGATGTTAAATGTTTATATTTGACTATGCAGTAAACTATGATAATCCTTCATTAAAATAGCTTGCATGTCTCACATAGCTGAATGTCATTATGAAGACACTGCAAAACATGCGATGGCTGAATCCAAGTGTCTATTGAAGCCAGGCTGAAGTGATAATTCCCGTTTGATCATAGGAGATCACCTTGAGAGAAAGCATTGTCGTTACAAGGAAACAATTAATTATCTATGATAAGGTGTCTAAAGTCGGCACCATTAAAGGGGTTGTCCAGTCCCTAAAAATTAATGGCCTATTCTCAGGATAGGCCATCAATAGCTGATGGGCCGCTGCTTTCCCTTCATTTCTACTAACTCACTGTGAATTTTTGATACGGATGTAGCAGTGATTCACAGGTATTGCAGCCTTCTTCTTGAATTGAATAGGAGAAGAAGGCTGTAAATTGTTACATGCTGTGAATACCTGTGAATCGCAGCTACAACTGATCGGCTAGGGGCCAGGGAGTTGAACCCCGACCCATCAGCTATTGATGGCCTATCCTAAGGATAGGCCATCAATTTTTAGGGACGGGACAACCCCTTTAAATTATTGTTAAAGGAAACCTAGTGATATCTCATAAAGGCCAACAAAATGTCTCAATATTATTTGTGAAGGTGGCTGTGTAGACAATTGTATTTGTAGGTCTTTCGCTTAAATGCTCCTCTACTTCCTATGCCTTTTTAGCATTGTTGCCTAAACCAAAAACTTGATGACTGTGATGTGGGCATAAGAAAGTCAAGTGGTTGTACAAATGGTTGTACAGTATGTCGTAGCTGTGCCCGCACCATCAGCAGCAGGTGCTGGCTGTGCTATACAACTGGCATCCTGCTGCGACAGCCAGTATCGGAGATAACTCTGATCCCAGCCGTTTAATCCCTCAGATGCCATGGTCAATAGCGACCATGGCATCTATGAAGTTTTAGAGGAAAGGGGCTCCCTCTGTTTCCCCATCAGCACATCTGTGGCGTGACTACGAGGTACCAATGATTGTCATGGCAGCTGCTATGTCTATATGTCTAATAGGCCGTGCCAAAGGCACAGCCTAATAGATTGGCTGTCAGTTATTCACTGACAGGCAGTAATGCTTTGATATACTAAGTACACCAAAGGATTAGAGAAGCAATCAGAAGATCGCACTGTGAGGTCCCCTAAGTGGAACTTAAAAAAAAAATACAGTAAAAAAATTCAACATAGAAAAAAAGTGTTCACTGTAAAAATAAAATAAAACGTGACTTTATTTTGCAAAACTGTTGAAAAAAATAATAATACATGTATATGGTATTGCCGCGATAATAATGACCCATACAATAAAAGCTGGCATGTTACTTTAACCACACATGGAACATTAAAAAAAAATTATGAAAAAAACTATAGTAAAATTATTATTTTTTTCCTCCCGCAAAAAACAAGCACACATACTATGTGGATGGAAAAACAAGAAAGTTATGGCCCTTGGAATTCAATGACATAAAAACTATTTTACTCCATGAAATTTGCTATTATTGAGCAAAAGTGGTAAAACATTAAAAAATTTACAGATATTTGGCATTGCCATAATCGTACCAACCCATAGAACAAAGGTAATTTATGCTGCATGGTGAACAAAGTAAAGTTATAATGCAAAGGTGGAATTGATTTTTTTCCCATTCGGCCATAAAAAAAAGTGAAAAAAAGGTTAATCAATTATCTATATGTACGCCAAAAAAAACAGCCCTAATACAGTTACTTCAACGGAAAATTAAAAAGTTATGGCTCTCAGATTACAATGATTACAAAAAACAAAAATTAAAAAAGGTTCTTTGTTCTAAAGAACTCAAATAGGCAGGTGCCAAGGAGGTTAAAGGGTAAAGGAAAAAAAAAGTTATTAGACATGTCAGCATGCAATCTACCTCCAAAGGCCAACAGAACACAGGATCTGTAATTTGGAACATTCTGTTACCATCATCATTTTCAGACCCAACTACACCTTCCAGCACGTCTTTGGTGGCTTACTATACTGTGGAACCTCAATGCAAGTCACAGCAGTAAAAAATGATCTGGAGACTAGGTTATCTGGAAACTCAAAGTGAAGCCATTGGCCCACATTTATCAAAAGTGGCTTCATTTGAACCAATGTCTAAGTTAAAGCTCTGCTACTTTATTGACATATGTTGCAACACATTTATGACTGCATTTCCCATTTTTTTATAAATCTGTCACAATATACATCACTGCCATTAACTTTCAAAATGGCTAAAATCATGACACTTTTCTACGCCAGGGTCTGTGTGGAGCAGATGTGACTTTTTCATAAATCCTGGCCAAGCAAAAAGCCATGACCACTTTTTAATCCACTTTTACAAATTGAAGTCCATGGCATGGTTAATGAAGTCCATGGTTAATAAATAAGTCACACAGCAGATTAAACATTATGTTTGGGTAAAATACCCTCAAAAAAGGCACAAATGCATTGATAAATGTGGGCCATTATGTTTCACATGTGTAGGCGACTAAGTGCCTTCCCACAATGGGAGAACCAGTAAGGCTTCATGCACACGACCTTGCCTGTAATTACGACCCGTAATTACGGCACGGCCGGCCCCGGACCCGATTATAAAGTATAGGAGCACAGTCCGTAAAATGAAAAAAGAAGACATGTCCTATTTTTTTCGACAGGTTTCTACAGCACGGACACCCTCTCGTAGAGATACGGGAAGGTGTCCGTCGGCCATAGAAATGAATTGGCCCATAATTACGGACCGAAATTACGGTGTGTAATTACGAGCGATTTTACGGCCCTGTGCATGGCACCTTAGGACTTTTTAGAAGTTTTATGTGGATTTTTAAATCAATGTCCTGACAGTGATGCCACTGCACAACACTTCAGTAAAAATTCCAAACTATCAAGTCTCCAATATGCATTACGATCTTTGCCAAAATTAGACTATGCCCTAGGCCCACAGTGATTAATATATGCCACTATTATTGTCTCAACCAGACCGGCTAAGTGTAATGATAACCTCTCATCACTGTGTATTTGGGGATGTAGCCAAAAAGGCTTCAGGTTATGTCTACTGGCTTCACCGAAAAGGTCGAAAGATTTTAGGGTAGAATTTCCTCCAGGATTCCAGTCTACAACATTTCTCCCTATGTGGATGTCCAAACACAATAAAAGTGTTTCTAACTTTTCATACAACATCCAGACCACTGCTCAGTCATGGATATCTTTACTATTTTGCCTGTCCATGCTTACCTGGATAAGGATGTCATGTATGTTATAGAGTGAATAACCGTATCTTCTTAAAATTTATTTCTACCATATAATTCATGACATGCAGCATTTTGCAGTGATCACAGATAAAATATATTTTTTATCTATAGTCTTTTACCTTGTAACTGTATATTACTGTAGATAGATCGTTCATAATGTATTTTAAAAAGCCATTGCCCTTTTGTTATAATCAGGCTATATACAAAAGCACAAAACAGCTGGTAGTGTGTAGTCTACATGTTAAAATTATGTGAACACTCATAATCTGTGGTACTGGCACCCATTGCTAACAAATGCATAATATCAATAATGCAGTCATCCAATCCTCATAGGCAAACATCTGTAGATTGATTGATATAGAAAACCCCAGTGAATTTAGCAGAGTTGTCAAAGTTCTGTCCTGCCAGAGCTGTGCCGGTGAACATTAGGCAGTGCTAATGTGAAGTTGAAACATCTAAGAGCTGCAAAACAGAAGGCCATGCAAGCTGACAGAACCTGATCACCAATTCCTAAAGTTGATAGCACAAAGAAATCATCTATCCTTGGACGAAACATGCACTACTAACTTCCGAACTATGTCTAAAAACAGCATACAAACTTTTTGTAAAGAACTTCATGGATTGGGTTTTCTTGACCTATTAGCCATACACAAGCCTGAGATCACCATGCACAATGCCAGGCAGGCGTCAGCTGGCCCCAAATGCTTAAATATATTGTATCAAACACAAAAGTCATATACTATAGTCACTATACAAAGACCAATAATACAAATAATACCACTATACAAGCCCCAAATAATACCGTCACACCATGACCATTACAACTCAATAGTGACTGAACAATATACTGTTACTGAATAAAAATAACTACACAAATATTAATATTACAACCATACAGTGAATATATTTGTTAGGGCCGCCATCTGGGCAGTACTGCTGGTACTCCCGTCCAGCCAAAAAACAAAGAACAAAATCCCAGGCCCACCACCGACACTGTCTGCCGCCCAAAGTTAATTTGGAGAAAGAAAAGTGCCTCATTATATTGCAGTGCCCATTCCCTTCTTCTAAGTTAACGCTGGGCTCTTTTTCACAAGACTGACGCTGAATAGCGTCATGACGTTATGATCGATGTCATGTGCGCGGTCGACAATAACATAGTGACGCTACCCAGCGTCAGTCTTGTGAAGAAGAGCCCAGCATGAGTTAGGAGAAGGGAATGGGCCCAGCAATATAATGTGGCCCGTTCCTTTCCCCAAATTAACTATGGGCCGCGGTGGTGGACAGTGCTGGGCAACGGGCATGCTGGCCGGCGTGACGACGTTACTGTATAGATCTAGTAGCTGTGGTTAGGTAGCTAACAGATTATTGTCTCCCTACAGTGGCACTTTAAAAGGGTTTTCCCATAATAGACATCTATAACATATCCACAGTACTGTATATGCCATAATTGTCTAAAAAGTTTGTGGTTTCACCTATGGCACCTCATCTATCGGGAGATTGGGGGTCCCTGAACTTTGTTCCACCAGGCCAGACTTAAAGCGGCGGTCCTGTCAACACCAAGACTTAATGGAGAGCTAACCAAGCCTATTCTATCGATAGCTTTGGATCCACGTGGTGTCCTGTGGATATGCCATAAATGTCTAAGACGATGTAACAACTTGGGGGCAGGTTAGCTTGCAGGATTGCCCTCTCCTTGGTTAGACAGGTTCACGGCACCAAGAGGTTCAGTCCACAGCAGAGGTTTCTTGTTCAAACTGGTCTCAGCCAGCTATATGTGCTTCTTATACAGACAAAGGACATTTATAGAACAAAGAAAGTACTAGGCCGCCTGGCCACTAACTACACATCATAGCTTCCCTAGCGATCAGCATAAAAGACCTACTGCCAGGCACCTCCAACCAAACATTTGTTCCTACCAGAACTCTTGACTACCACAGGCTGGCAATCAGTGGCGGATCATCATTAGGGCGGTTTGGGCGGCCACCCCTGGCCCAAGGCTCCCAGGGGGCCCACGGCTGCCCAAACTGCACATGACCACACAGGCCCCCTCATGCACGGAAGGGGGTTCTGGTGCTAGCGACAGCCACAGTCACTTGTATCTGCGTCCTCAGGACACAGGTACAAATGAATACTATAGGCTGCAGGCCACGTTAGGCCTGCAACCTATAAAGCACTATAAAGACTCCCAGCGAAGGCTGGCGTGATGACGTCACTGCATCACGCTGGTCTGCGCATGCATCCCGCCAAGATGATGTGTAGCGCACTGTCCGTCGTGGGAATGGGGCAAGGTAATTAAAATGTTTTTTTCTTTTATTAGTTTTTTTTTTGGGAGGGAGCGCTGTTTGGCACTATATACAAGGGGGGTTAGCACTGAGTGACACTATATACAAGGAGGGTAGCACTTTGTAACACTATATACAAGGGGGGAGCGCTGTGTGGCACTATCTATAGGGGCTGTGTGTGGAGCTATCTAGAGAGGGCTGTGTGTGATATTATTTACAGGGGGCTGTGTGTGATGCTATCTACAGGGGGCTGTGTGGCGCTATTAACAGGGGGTCTGTGTGGCGTTATCTACAGGGGGTCTGTGTGGCGCTATATATAGGGGGCTGTGTGTGATGCTATCTACAGGGGGCTGTGTGTGGCGCTGTCTACAGGGGGATGTGTGTGATGCAATCTATAGGGGGCTGTGTGTGATGCTATCTACAGGGGTGGTGTGTGACGCTATCTACAGGGGGGTTGTGGCGCTATATATAGGGGGGTGATGTTAACTACAGGGGGCTGTATGTGGCGTTGTCTACAGGGGGCTGTGTGTGGAGCTATCTACAGGGGCAATGTGTAGGTGGTGCTTTACGCAATGTTTGACACAATTATATTCAGGAATAAAAGAGAGCAAGATATGGCGCTCCATAGCGTGGGACCTTAGTGGGTTTGGATGAACATAAAATAAAGTTGAACTGCTCACCCGGTCAGGATATGCTGAGCAGGCACAACACTGTGAATTAGTGATTAGGCTGAAATGATGCAAGCTGCTTGTCATGTCCATGGCCACGGGCCGTCAGGCTCACTCACCTCCTGATGGCCGCAGCCATGGGTCCTCAGGAGACGCCAGCACTCACTTCCGCTTACCTCGGCCGGGTCCCGTAAGGTGCGCGCGCACACTCGTGCCCACTCTTAAAGGGGCAGCGTGCACACTGGACTATAAGAAGGGCCCAGACCCTTCCTTCCATGCCTGAGCTTTGATGTCATACCCAAAGTTTGTCTATGCAAATGGTATCCTAGTGTTCTCCAGTTCCCAGTGTTTCCCGTACCTGTATCCCGTGCTATCCTGGTCAAGTGCCGTGCTGAGCTGTAGTCGTGCTGTGCTGCATACCATGCCTGTCCTGCTACACCACGCCTGACGTCTGCCTGCTACCTAGTCCCAGCCGAGCCTGCCTTGCTACTGTCCGAGCTGCCACAGGTACACTATACGAACTATAGACTGTGACCTGCACCCTGTTGGCCAGCTGCCATACCGATAAGGCGGTACGGCTCAGTGGGTCCACGAACCCAACGTGACATTACGCTCAGGCCAGGGACCCCGCTGGTCGATCCAAGACCAAAATGACGTCACAAGAGATGCGGACAGATATGCTAGACCTCCAGTCTCAACAGGACCAACTCCTCCAGGCCTTGAACATTATTGCACGTCGGCAGGAGGCGCTAGCTGACGTTCCTCCTACTATGCCTCCTGGCAGTGTTGATCCTCAGACTACACCTCCTGGCAGTGTTGATCCCCGTTTTTCTTTGCCACATCCTGACCGCTATGAGGTAGACGCAGGTACCTATCGTGGATTTTTGAACCAGTGCCATTTCCACTTCAATTTGTATGCAAGTTCATTTTTGTCTAATGGCGCAAGGGTCGCTTTTATCATCACTCGAATCACTGGCAAGGCCCTTGCATGAGCGAATCCTACCTGGGAGAGACAAGGACCAGAGACCCGTGACTTCCAGGGCTTCCTCCGGACATTTCGCACAGTGTTTGAGGAGCCTGGATGAGTCTCATCTGCAGCGGCTTCCTTGCTAAACCAACACCAAGGAGACACCTCCGTGGGCGAGTACACCATCCACTTCCGCATCCTGGCGGGTGAACTGTTGTGGAACAATGAGGCCCTGGTGGCTACATTCTGGCAGGGACTGTCTCCTAAGGTTAAGGACGAACTTGCCGCTCGAGGTCTACCCTGGATGACCTCATCCTTCTGTCTGCCCGGATTGATATAAGGATCCGAAAACGACTCCAAGAAGCTCCTCGGGAGGGAGGCCTTCCTAGTCCGGTCCCTACCTTGCAGCAACCTCTGCTGTCCTCAGATGCCGATCCTCTTAAAGAGTCTGTGAGGATGGACTAGTGTAAGCTATCTACCCAGGAGAGACAACGCAGACACACTTCGGGACTCTGTCTATATTGCAGCCTCGGAGGCCATCTTGTGCGTCTGTGTCCCCAAAAACCCCAAAGCCTAGGGTTGGTAGGAGAGACAACCTTGGGTAAAGAAGGACTTCCGTCTAAATTGTCCATACCCGTGACCATAGTGTCCGGCGAGAAAACGCATTGGGTCTCTGTGTATCTGGACTCTGGATCCGCTGCTAATTTCATTTGTAGAGATCTGGTGGATCTTCTTCAATTACCCACTACCCCTCTGGAGAGGCCGTTGATGGTTGCATCGGTAAATGGACTACCTCTGTCAGACCCAGTTATAGCTGTGACCAAGCCGCTGAGGCTCCAAGTGGGAGCTCTCCCCTCCGAGCTGTTATCGTTCTTTGTCTTGTCCAGGGCCATTAACCCCGTGCTGCTGGGCCTGCCTTGGCTCCGACTACATGCCCCAGTCCTGGACTGGAACTCTGGAGAGGTTCTCCAGTGGGGCCCCGAGTGTCACAACCGTTGCCTGGGACAGATTCGTTCGGCTCAGCCTCCTCTGCCTCAGTCATTGGCAGGATTGCCTGGTCATTATGCTGCATTTTCGGACGTCTTCAGCAAGAAGGAGGCATTGTTGTCATACCCAAAGTTTGTCTATGCAAATGGTCACCTAGTGTTTTCCAGTTCCCAGTGTTTTCCGTACCTGTATCCTCTTATCCCGTGCTATCCTGGTTAAGTGCCGTGCTGAGCTGTAGTCGTACTGTACTGCATACCACACCTGACCTGCTACACCACGCCTGACATCTGCCTGCTGCCTAGTCCCAGCCGAGCCTGCCTTACTACTGTCCGAGCTGCCACAGGTACACTATATGAACTATAGACTATGACCTGCACCCTGTTTGCCAGCTGCCATACCATCAAGGTGGTATGGCCCAGTGGGTCCACGAACCCAATGTGACACTGCTGCTTTCCCTGTTGCCGGATCCATGAGTAACGCCCATAATTCAGATGCAAACATTAAGGGGAAAAAACAGCAATGATAGCGCTGCTAAATATCACAAACGGACTTCCAAGTAAAGATGGTAGTATCTATTGGGAAATAACTGACAACGCATTTCAGCTCCGAACTGGAGCCTTCACTAGGATGAGGACCTGATGAAGGCTCCGGTTCAGAGCTGTTTTTTCTTCCTACTGTTTACAATTATATTCAGGGGCACAGTGTTTGGTACTATTTTATTCAGGGGCGCAGTGAATGGTGCTACTATATTTAGGGGCACAGTGTGTGGCACCATGATAATTTTATCGTTTATGAGTGTCGAAATGTTGGAAAAGTGAGGAGCCGAAGACATCTGAGTGGCAAATTCTGCAGAAATGGGTCATGGCCAGGAGAAGTCGTCATGAAGTCTGGACCGAATGGAGAAGAAAAGAGGGAAAAAAATACTCGAATCTGAGACGTCACCTGTGAGTCACTAGATTTATAGAGAATCTGCCACCTCTACTGACATGTTTATCATAGGAAATCCTTGTAATTCACAAAAAGTCTTTGTGCAGTCCAGGACTGATAGACAAATGCGTGTTACCATTCCCCTTGTCCGGAGGATGTATCCCTGCGCAGTGTGATACTGTCAGTATGTAGGGACACAGCCTTTTGACAAGGAGAATCATAACACCCATTTGTTAATGCTTGCACAAAAAGGTAGTGTTAACAATAGTTACGGTGCGGCAGGGCGGCAGTGGAGAAGGGGGGCCCAAGTTCGGGTAACAGCGCAGGGCCTATGGTTCACTTAATCCGCCACTGCTGGCAATACCTGTCTTTCCGAGGCTGGGAGCCCTATGTGAGAAGATCACACCTTTCATACAGGATCCCTCACAGATGGCAACTAATGAGACTCACAAGGCAGCCCAAACCCTGGACTGTCTTGAAGACGAAGTAGAACTGTCTCTTTTCTTCTACTCCAGCAACCCATACCCTTTTCCAGGTTTTTCACACTAAATGATAAGAAGGACACTTTCTCTAGCAAAATACCTTCTGATTATCACATCTGTGAACAAATCCTGCCTCTTAGTATCTGAACTGCTACAATGGGTAAAACTGTTTAAAGTGCCACTGTTTGGTGCAATTTTGATGTGCCAAACTGCACCTTTCAAAAAGGGGTGTGGATTAGCGTGAACAGGGGTGTGACTTGACAGAAAGGACATTTCTTAAGATGCGCCAATGTGCGCCAAAAATATGTCACAAAATTCGGGTGTAATATGAGCCAAATCAAAAGTGGTATAAGGAAGAGTAAACTGGCTAAGTCTGTGTTCATATCAGCGTTGTCTTTCCGTTGAGGAGTTCTGTCGAAGGTTTCTGTTGGGGAACCCCTCAACGTAAAGGCAAACGGAAACATTAGCATCCGTTTGCATTACCATTTATCTCAATGGTGAAGGAAACGTTACTAATGGTTTCCGTTTGTCACCCTTATGACAGGGTTCCGTTGTTTTGACGGAATCAATAGCGCAGTTGACTGTGACAAACGGAAACCATTAGCAATGATTCCGTCACCATTGAGATCAATGGTGATGCAAACGGAAGCTAAGGTTTCTGTTTGCCTTTCCGTTGAGGGGTACCCCCGACGGAAACCTGCGACGGAACCGCTCAACGGAAAGACAATGCTGATGTGAACAAGGCCCAACAGGTCATGGAAGATGCGGCAAAATTATTATGCAGCATGCACCACTGTGATAAATTCGGCAAATTTTGTGCCTGACTGGTCTAAGTTTAGACAGTCCAACTATTTGACAGCATTAGTAAATGTGCGTCAATGTCTCTTTAAATAAAGTCATTGTTAGACTATGTTCACACAGGGCGGATATGTTGCGTAAAAGCGCACAGCGTATCCGCCCTGTGCACCGCAGGGAATTCCGGCTGAAAAAACTGACCAAATTGTGGTGCAGTTTTTCCACCGGAATGTCCGCTGCGGAAAACTGCACCTGATAAAAAAAAATATTCATACTTAAGTAGCCATGGCAACGCGTCCCCCCGTTGTCCAGCAGCCCGGCCTCCTGGGATGACGTTGCATCCCATGTGACCGCTGCAGCCTGTGATTGGCTGCGGTCACATGGGCTGAAAAGTCATCCCAGGAAGCCGGCCTGGATGAAGAAACACAGAATTCTGGGTAAGTATAAGATTTTTTTTTCTGAGTTGTGTTTTTCTGCTATTTGTTGTTTCAATGGGGAAAACCTGCAGCAAATAAGCAGCATTTATGCAAATACAATTGACATGCTGCGGATTTTTTAAAAAAAGCACCGCTGGTCAATTTCATAGTGTTTTTTTGGTTCAAATCTCATCCACTTTGCTGCTACTGTGTTACGCTGCGGATTATCCACAACAAAATCCGTTGCGGAAAATCCTCAATTTTTATGCTACGTATGAACTGACCCTTATATTACCTCATGACAAAAAATTGATTTAAGGTCTACATATAGAAAAATTTCTATAGGTGTTTAAAAAAAATGAATGCACTAGACTGCACATAAGCTGCACTCTTAAAGTGTAGCTAAACGTTTGATAAAATTCTGACATGTCATAGTGACATGTCAGAAGTTTGGATTGGTGGGGGTCCGAGCCCTGAGACCCCCACCAATCACTAGAACGAAGCAGCTGAAGCACTTGTGTGAGCGCTCAGCCGCTTACTGTGGAGCCATCGATGCCTGAACATAGTGTTTTACATTTATATTTATTTTTGTGTGTTATCTTTGTACATTTACATTAGTGAAATGCAACTTGGGGCTGTCCAGCTGTAGATTTCCATGGGATTTTGGGACTGGTAGTTTTACAGCATCTGAAGTATATACGTTCCTATTTGTGGTATCTTACATTGCCACACACGTTGGGCTTGTTAACAACATTGATAAAATATAAAGTACAAGGTCTTATCTCTGTAATGATTATAGGCTCTTCTAAATTGAGCACAGATTTATCAGACATATCTCTGGACATAGTGAGTGATGAGGGTGGGTGGTCTGCAGAGACCTGCGAGAGGAAAGGCTGGGGAAGTAGGTTCTGAACTTGGCCAACAGAGAGCTAGAAGCAAGTATGGCTAATATGAAGAAACTTGATTTGCTCCTAGTACTTCTCAGTTTCATGAATCTGAAAATATTTTGAATGTCCGAACGGTCTGATTTTGACGCAAATCTTTAATCCTATTTCATTTTGCTTATCTCTAATAATCCTATTATTTGTTATTTCATTTTAGCAACGGGAATAGATACAAATTACACACAATTGTTGAGGAAATTATTGACAAATTGCATTCTGTAGCCTGCCAATGGCAAAAAGGGAAGCAGTGTAAAATGTTAACTCCTCCAGCTTTTATGCTATATCAGACCATCCCATCCCGCAGTCTAAATAATCTAATCATTCTTTTTATTCACTTATTTATTCATTCATTGTTATTTATGCAGTTATGTAATATAATATGTGAATGTAAAAGCTATGGACACCTTTGCAACTTTTGTTGTGCATTGTATGTATTATGTGGAATAAAACATTCCTGTAATAGTTTTAATAAAAAATTTGTTACCGTTTTTTCTTCTTGAGCTTGCATGATGTACTACAATACACTGCAAGCTGCTCAATTCCATTCAGTCTCTACCCCAACAGCAGCTTCCTACTAGCACAGTCCCTAGCCCCTCTTCTCTTCTCTTCTCTTGTCTTGTCTTCTCTTCTCTTCTCATGAACACCCATCTACAGATGTGTCCACCCTTAACTTTTCTATAACTGCATTAAGTTATGAAATTTGTTATGCTAATAATTCAATACGATCTCAAAGCCATCCAGTAAAAAATGTATAGATTAACATACAGGTGACAGATGGCCAACTGATGGCCGACGGCTGGCATCCGTCAGAGGCATCCATCACAGTCATCCAGTCAAAAACGTGTACGCTAAATGATAACTTTTTTTTAAAAATGGGAGTCTATAGGCAATGAGTGGCTGATGGATAGCACCTGTCGGAGGCATCCCTTGGAGGTGGAGTATATGTTTTTTTTTACATGTTTGTTTCACATCTTGCACCACGCATCTCGGGATATGTCGAGTTTAGAGATTAGTTAAGGGAGAACACATTTGTAAGCTCAAATCATATTTGAGCTTAGATGTCACCTGCTACATCTGGACAGTACTCTATCCATGTTGATCACTGTAATATAAAGGGTCTTGTTAGTGATAATTAATGATACATACAACACCAGTTCCTGCAAGCTAATGAAAAAACAGTGGCTTTGTGTACCAGTGGAATGTAAAGGCCCTTTTACAACGGCCAATTATCAGGCAAGTTCGATAATTGCCCTATGTAAACAGGGCAATGATCAGCTGATGAGCGAGCAAACTCGTTCATCGGCTGAGTGCATTGTTTTAAATTAAGAAACTATTATCGTTGTCGCCAGCACATCTTCCTGTGAAAGGAGCAAACGTTCGCCGATCATGTTGATCCGTGCTCAATTACATGGCCAATGTCAGGCCGTGTCATATCACCTTAATGTACCTTGCCCCAGGTTCCATACAGTATTACACACACAGTGCTTGCTTACGCACCTTCTGTGGCCGCTTATGTTAAGCTCAAGAAGGTAAGAAGGTAAAGAGACACTATCCAAACTTAAAGAGGCGCTATCACCAGTTGATACCTGCCCTATCTCCTTCCTAACCTTTAATGTACTGTAGATAACTACTGTCTTTTTTTTTTTTTTTTTTAACATTTAGTTTTGACCAAGTTATGAACATTTTAAGATTTATGCAAATTTATTCTCAATGCCCAACTGGGAGTTTTTTTACTTTTCACCAAGTGGGCGTTGCAAAGTGTTACATTTCCTTTCAGTGCCACCACTGGGGAAATAAAGCATCACACACAGATCCTATTCAAGTCAATGGGCTTTCCATTTAATGCACAGACATGCTGGGTCCTCCACAGCAAGAGAAGCTAATTTGCAAACTATTTCCACTCTGGCTAATAAATTAGGGTCCTAAACGGGGGACCCCCTTCTATTAACTCCATGATAAAGTATATGACAATAGGTTTTCTTAACCAGACAGCACTTTAAGGCCACATGCACACAATGCGTATTACATGCAGATTTGCTGCGGTAAATCCACAGTGTAATACAGTACCAGCAAAGTAAATGAGATTTCAAGTAATCTCATCTACATGTTGCAGCATTTTTCCGATTTTAAAATCTTCAGCCTGTCAATATATCTTGCGTTTCCGTCTCAGAATTGTATCTGACAGGATAATAAAGAACGTACCAAAAGATTTAAAAAAAAACGCACCTAAAAACGCAAAACTTGACATCTATGGGCAAATGAAACTGTCAGGGAAGGCTTTCCAACCAATAAGTAACCATTTTTATAAATAGCAAGTCCCTTGGTCTATATGTGTTTGTAATACTGAGTACAGTGTCGCTTACAATGAGCACTATGGACTTTGCATCTCCAGTAGTAGTAAATCTACATAAACCACTTTACTCCCCTTGACTTTTATGTTGACTGGTTTAGAAACTAAATATAATGTTGTCGCTGAGCAATAAAAGGGCTCAAGGGGAGTAAAAAAAAGTGCTCTGAAACAAGATGTTGGCATAAAGATGCCAAAGGTGTTTTCTAAATATAAAGCCTTTCCCCGCACGGATTTACAAGGTCATGAATTATGGCTGTGATTGCTGTGCACATATCGCTGCTAAACAGCTGGACCTTACAGCCCTATTTAAGAGTGAGATTTTGTCCTAAAGTGACCAGAAAATCTTCCATCTCAGAGGAAGGAACTGGGGCTCTTTGTAAACCTCTGTGTTCATCTGCAGAGAAGAGATGGTCTGGCAGTGTGGGTTTGGCAGAGTTCAAGACATTTGACAATAAGGCTGTGACAGATCTTAAACGCAGGGTTCAGCTTTATGATCAGCAAATATTATTTATAGCTTAGAATATTTTTGCACTGTCAGATATTTCTAAATTCTGTTACTATAGCTTATAGGTACATAGCTACTGAAATACATTATTGATAACTGTATAGGTGTAGTAGAGTTGAGTTTGTCAACTGCAGTAAAGTATAGTTTAACAGATGTATCAGGGCTGGGTTGGTCATTTGGCACAACTCATTAAAATGTGTCGTGTAATGTGTCTATTACATGACAAATTCAGCTCTGCTACCTTCAATCGGATTTTAACAACACATCTACAGAAGTTAGGATTTTCTTAGAATATTCTGTCTTTCCACATGCATATATTAGGTCATTCATTAAAAGACATGCAGACTAAATGTAGATAGACGTATACTGTATATTTGGATAAACACAACATATATATGTGTGTTCTGTAGACACTGACACCTATCTGGGCACAGAAGTTTTGCATCCGTAACACCAAAAATTAGGCGCTTCTTGCACTAGATAATGGAATGTATAAAAATAACGGTTTCCATTAGTCAAATCGCTTCTTCGTGGCTTGTATTGTGAATTATAAGCCGTCTCTGTGTCAAGAGATGTTAGTTCTCCTTCAAAATGTAATTAATATACAAAAGCTGGGAGGATGGGGGCATGTGCGTACTGTACATTCTCTCTGAAACAGGAGGAGGTGACAAGAACGACTTGCCATATACGACTGCTTTTATTTTTAAACCCTCTGCTGCACACTGCTTGATCAACACTTTTCTGCAAATGAAAGGAACGGAATTGGGGAGGGCAAAATAAGACTATGTCAAAAGGGGGATGGGGGAAAGTTTGAGGGAAAGGGGGGCATAGAACATTGTGTACCCCATTCCTTCGAATACAACATTCCATCCTGAAATCACATCCTGGGGGAGACCTTGGAATTTATGAGGAGGGGGAAAGATTGTGTGATTTGCTGCATAGGAATCACACAAAATTCCAGTAAGAAATTGAGGACAAAATGTTGCCACCTGCAACTAGATGTCAACAAGCGCTTCCAGGCAGCTTATTCATGTTTGTTTGTCCTCTACACTTATCCTAAAAATCCAGGCAGGCTGAAAAAAATAGAAGTCCCGTGGCTTGATGTAGCTCTGACCCCCTTATATTCCATTTATAGTCTTAGTCCTTATGACATCCTCCTTGCCTGGGGAACTGTCCAATCCAGCAGCATGCATGGAGATTGTGTTAGGTACTAAGCGAAATATAAATATGCCCTAATAGTGAAAAACACACTGGGTTCCACTTCTAGGCTTCTGGGCTGAGGATCGTCCTGATCTTACCTCCTTCCTCAAGATAACTTGGGCTGGTTTCTTTTTGGATCCTTAACTACCTCCCCTGTTTAAACTAAAGCACAATGGCACCCAAGAAGGATGTGAAGAAACCTGCCGCCGCTGCAGCACCAGCTCCTGCCCCTGCCCCTGCCCCAGAACCAGTTAAACCCAAAGAACCAGCATTTGACCTGTCAAGTGTCAAGGTAACAATGGGATGTGATGTGTTTTGGTCACTGGAAACATGGGCGCATAGGGAGAAGCGGTTTCATTAGCTTGCACTAGAAATGTATCAGTCTGAGGACACTGAAGATGGGGACCCACATTCTCAAAGTGTTCCTCTGTGAATTGTGCATGGTTTTTGTTGCTACCGTGACAATTTGACTATGTATTCGGGAGTAGGGATAGCAAATATTTTATGGATATTAATTTAATAGTAATTTCGGCAAAGTTTTATATTGAAATTTGCAATGACGCAAGGGAGTAAGGCACAGTGCATCTCTTCTAGTGCCACCTAACTGTAAGTCATCTTTATAGAAATTTTGTCCTATGATATCAGTAATCATACAAAATTGGGGTCTCATACATTCATTTTACTTACCACTTATAGTAATATATTAGCCATACACTTGATGGCCTACACCAGTAGAATCTATTAATTACTCAAGAAAAGGTCTTGAATTGGGGTAATTGGGTAAAATAAGAATATTTTTAGGATTTCCAGTGACTCTACATTACCCATCTCTCTACTGCATGTGCTGTCAATGAATACAGTGTAAAGTGTGATGTGTTCTCACAAAGATTGCTCCTTGGAGTGCTAGTAAGACTGACAGGTGGCAAACTAGTTACATGGTCCCTTTAATGCTTCTCTGCCGTCCTACCATCTCATTGATCTATAAATGGGGATCAGAAGGGGGATGCCCTAATATGGAGAATAAAGGCTTGACTTCCAGGTTATTTAGGACTAATGCATAATGGGCTGCCACACTATTTGTAAAGTCTATCTTATTTGTTGAGCCATTGAATGCATTCTACTTTTGTGTTTGAGCGGTCAATTCAGGATGGGAGAGGCTACCCATAGTGTTCTTCAATGGGATCAGTCTATAAAATGTCAATACCATGATCACTTCTTTATCTTGCCTATCTCTATGTATGAGAGCCCCTCCCCCATACACTTACTTACAAATTTGTTAACTATAATGACTGTTCTCCTTTTTTATAGCTTTTTTTTTAATAAACTGTGGTTTAGTCTTTTTGATGAAAGATAATGGTTGAATATGTAGTAGTGTAGTGTGACTATAATGACGATTTAGGTTAGTACCTTTACTGGTATCTTATAATATGATTCATTGCTATTTTGCCATTTTCTGAATTATTTACAATTCCATTGTGTCATGAAGGAGCAATGTTTTTGAGATACTGTGTTGAGTTTTTGCAGTGATGTTTTGATATTGCACTTTCTATTTATTTGTTTAAATAACTAAATGTAACATGTGCACCTAATGTAAAATCTATGAGTAGAAGAATAACAGGGTTTATCCATCACACGATCAATTCGATTTAATATAAGAAAATATAAGCAAGTTCCATTTTACAGCATTCTCCCTACACTCAGGTCACATAAATAGTAATTGAGCTAATTGATTTGGTAATAAAATAACGTGACTGTCACTAAGCTCATCACTAAATTGTTAATTTCATTAATCTATTTGCTCCAAAGACTTTAACTGTCCTGTTTAGAGTACAAACCACTATAAGTGCTTAACTATAATAGCAGGTTTGATGAGAATTGCCTTCTTAATTAGGCATCAAGGGTGTTACTCCAGGAAACGTGGAACAATATATTTCTCCTGATCGCAAAGGTTATATGTTCAGTGATCCATTAAAATACTTAAGGAGCTAATAAAACATCAATGTTTATACATATTGTCATTTAGCAGCTGTTACTACAGTATGTGCAGTACTTTGTCTAACAGCCAATTAAACCAGAATGACAGCTGCGTGCAATGATCGCCATCTGCTGGCCATGTCTATGCATTGCATCTATCATGTCATCCTGTGATATATTATAATACCCATTTTATTATATTATTTAGAATAGCAGAGTAGTAGCATATCCAATTTATATTCCTCACTCTAGCATAGTATATTTCAATGTACATATATTATACAGTTGGTAGATAATCATGTTACATTACCCTTTTATCCAATTGACTAAGTTAAAATACACAACTATGAATATTTCTTTGTGTATTTTTATGCATGTATATTATACAGCATGGTATAATTGTTACAGTAAAGCTTTGATTGTGTCAAGTGTGTTCTTGTTTGAAGACAGTAATGTGGTTACTTGCCAGACCAATATGCGCTGATGGGAGCCTGCAAGTCCGGTAACAGAGGATTACAGTAAAGTAAGAGTAAAGTAAATTATTGGTGGCAATGCATTGACAGAATGTGACATGTTAGGACTGACCTTTCTTATATTTCAGTTGTTGATAGAATGGTATGTAATCAGGGGCAGACAGAGAAAACAGAGGGCCCCTGTGAAAGAATAGTATGGGGGCCCCTTAAGGCCTTATTACATCAGCCGATGATTTTGGCAGGTGCAGCGAGCACCGATCAACGAGACAGCTCATTGATCGGCCCTCGTTTGCCCCTGTCACAAGGAGCTATGTATGGGGACGAGTGGTCGTTACTCTGATCGCTCGACCCCATACAATATTATCATGTCGGCAGCGCGTTTTTAAAACGATACGATTAGCAGATGAACGAGCGTTTGCTCGTTCATCTGCTGATCGCTGCCCAAGTCCTCTATCAACGAGCTTTCAATGAACGATCGTTTGACCAATAATTGCCCAGTGCCCCCTTTACTCTTCATTAGCTCTTCAAAGACCACTTCGTCCTTACGTTTCTCCTACAACCCACCTTTAATTGTGAGCCATTGGCATTAGCTCAGTCCCTTACATGCAATCCAATAGACAAAGCTGCTTTTAAGGTGGCGGTGGGCCCCCCTACCTACTGGGCCAATGGTATGTCCACCCTTGATCCAAATACATATTCCTGTCGTCACAACACAAATTAAAGGTAGTCAAAACTTTTCATAATCGTATCTTTTTTTGGGATGCATTACATACACATATATAAAGACACAAAGGAGCATACTAGCCAAAATTAAAAAGTAAATTTTATTAAACATATATAAACATGTATGAGAGATAAAAAGGTACAGAGCTGGACATAAGGACTCTGAAAAGTTTCACTAAAAACACAGAAAGCAACAATCTCTCTATATTGCAAAAAATGAAGGGCAGTGTACAATACACAAGTTAGAGTGGACGGACAAATGTATTCATGGTGCCAGTCATATACATCAGCATAGTAGGACAGCAATAGTATGCGTAAGTTAAAAGAAGTAACATGTCATAAAGCACAGATGATGCATGACCTATAGACACGCATGAGTCTGAAAAAGGTATAAGGACCATCAGTCATATCAGGTGAAAGAGATGCAAAGACTGTTGCCGACTTAAGCCAGAGGTCCACCCACTATTACAGCAACTTACCCATAGTAATCAATAGATGCAGAGAGTCGAGCTAATGTCAGTTGAAAAACCCCAACGCGCGTTTCGCGATGTGCGTCCTTTTTAAGTTGTCATTGTTCTCTGTACAATTCACACTATGTTGCACAGTAATATTCTGGTACAGTATGATGTATTATATCATCTAGTCCATTATTGTACAACATGACTAGACTGTGTAAATTGCAATTACTGGAGTTATAGCAGAGGGTTAACTTTCACACATATATACTATATTAGCTGAGGAATAGGATAGGGGAAGAGGCGCCCTCTAGTACAAAGGATGGTATTACATCTTTATTTTTAGATAGGCTCTATGTGTAATTTTTCTGCAACCCTAAGAAGTCTTATTGGGCAAGTGCCATTTTGGACATTTGATCATGTAACTTCAAAGTGTGTTTCTTACTGACAAGTTATACTCCTCTGTTGAACAAGGATTATTTTACTTGTGCCATTTATATATAGTACAAAAAAAGTAAAGAAAAAGGTTTTGTCTGTAGCAACTAATGACGTGTTGGCTTTTCACTTTCCAAGTTGCACAGAAATGCATAAAAATAAATCTATTGGTTACTACATTCAACATGACAGAGGTGAGTAATGAATAAATAGAACCCATGTCATAGAGACAATATGAGGCCCTGCTCTCTATTATACAACCCCTGTACTGTCCATTAATAGGTCAGAGCTTGCTACGCGTCTGGAGATTTTAGTTCAATTATTGCAAAATATTAGAGTTGTAAAACACTTTTACATAGTCTCTTCTGAAATGTATGCACATATGAGAAGGGTGCTTGATATCTGTAATCATTATGTCAGTATTACGCCATCAGGTGGCGCTCCCCATACTACCAACCAAATGCTAAATGTGATTGCTTACATCATGATATTAATGAATGACATCATGATTTAATTATGATATTATGTAGAGGAAAGCAGGTGCAAAAATGTATGATTCCAATTGAGGAATTTTAAGATGAGCCGGGATTGTACCCCCAGACAACCTAAGAGCTTGATTAGATTATTCTACATAGATAATTTAATGATGATTAAGTATTATGATATACATATATATATATAAGGAACCCCTTCTCCCTCATGAGCTGTGGATTTATTACCTTAAAATCCAAGATGATCAAAAAGTTATATATCGACTTGTACGTCATACATTAGTTTTGCACTTGTAGTAAATAATCCACATGGGGATTTTTACCTTTATAGGATAAAGTCCAGTAATATTTTCAGTATACTAGTAAGAACAACTCTCAATCACTACTGGCATACTGAATGTTTGTGAAAGATGAAGGATGGGTGCTGCACATGGAAAAGAATTACAACTAGACTTTCTTCCTGATTATCACTCACACATTCCAATGATTACACAGCAAATCCTTTAATGCCAGAGGCTTCAGGAACTCAAATTTGTATGTCACACTACCACTAGATGGCGCTAACCACAAAGAAAAGTTTTTAGCTACAGTCGTAGGAGCTGTGATATGTATAAGGAAACATTTATTTTTTTCTTAATATTTTACAGTAACACTAATTACATTATATTTGCCTAGCTTTAAGTTTTATTTTATATTTGTTGTCATTTATGAATAACATGAAATATAACAAAAGGATATGCAAAATATACATACACTCTAATTTAACAAATTGAGTGTGTGTGTGTATATATATATATATATATATATATATATAAATATGTGTATGTATATATATATATATATATATATATATATATATATATATATATATAGTATATATACTTTATAGAGAGTAACACTATAATAAAATATATTCTTGGTCATACTTTGATTAGCTGATTTGCATTTACAGGGCCAGTAGCAGCTTTACATGTATTTGCAACCACCTGATCATTATTACAGGCAGATATATTGTGTCATTTTCCGTTTTATGTCACTTTAAAATTGTGCAGTTGTCACTCAAGAGTTTTGTGGTACTGTGTTTCCTACAAGAAGGAAATTTTTCTGACAGCCAGTACAGTATATTTTTAGACCTGGGCCCTTTATTCCCACAGTTGTAAGTTTTGAAAGAATGGTTATTCCTGAAAAATACACACAGTCCAAAATTGTCACTGTAAATCTCCTCCTTCTTGCTGAAAAATGTGCTGACACGGTTTAGACTCATTAAAGCGTGTCAAACCCACTTCCCACTAAAAATAGCTCTCCAAATTGGTGGTACTGGAAGGAGATCCCTCCTTTCCCTTTGCCCTAAGAAAGCCAAAAACTCACCAAGAGGTGGGGCTAGCTTCCCCTCTGACATCTGAGACGGGCGGTCATGTCACTGCCCCCGGATAAATAAGAGGAGCTCGGCCAGGGCAGAAGGACCACAATCTCAAGCCCTCCTCAGGACAACTTCTCCGCTCCCTGCTCATCTCCCAGTCCCAGGCTCAACATGGTGGGTGTTATAGTTTGTTTCTCTAGCTGAACACTAGCATTGCACTGTGTAGAGTAGAAGAACTTTTAAGACTTTAACTAAGACCTTATGTCTTAGGGAGACAAAATCCCTTAACTTTTTATAATACATCACATCTAAATTAATCTTTGCATTAAATCAAAACTTCCATTTCTTTACATGCACTTTAATCCAATTGCTAATGTGAATCATCCTAGCACATGTGATTTATATATATATATATATATATATATATATATATATATATATATATATATAGTACCAGGCTAGATAATGTATGAAATATTTTATTTATCTCTTTGGACTAAGACATTTTTCCTTATGAAGTTATTGTTCATATTAGTAGTGTGTACTGTCAGTGCAGCAAAGGATTCTGGAATTAAAACAATGCATGCGTCCAAAGCAAAATTTCTGCATAGGATTGAGTTCTTAGTTTAGACACAGTGAAAATGAATCAATAATCTAATAAATTGATAAATAAATAGAATAGTTCTTTATCTTTCATAAACATAGCAATAGGAAACACTCTACACATTCAGATGTTGGCTTCTCTGTCTATGCACTTGCCACCAATACTAGTCTTTGGCTTTTTCTCTCTTCCTTGCAGTCTTTCTCCGCAGAAGAGGTTGCTGGTAAGTAATAGCTGGAGGTGAAGTTATGCCTTTCTACCGGTGACAATGATAATGATCTATTAATAATAATTTACCCAAAAAAAACAACTTTCTTTGAATCAAAGCAAATGGCAACAAATAGCACCCAGGCATCTCCTTCATAGCCGGCCTTGTTTGGTTTCCAGCTTCCTGCGTGTCCCATGTGCATGGGTTGACCTTCTGGACCTCAGAAAGCTGTGAACCTCAAATTTAAACAGGCCTTTAACTGTAGTGTTTTGGCTGGTTTTCTTTTAACAGGTTGAATTCTCTCAAGATCAGCAGGATGGTAAGTTGAGAACCAGGTCTGACTTGAAAATTGCTTTACCAGCTACTAGGTTATATTATGTGCACATTCCGCATAGTCAGTATAAATGTATATAGTAAAAATAGCTCATGTGCAAATCTGGTACACCATCACTTTAACAGTGCAGTATTCTACTATTTTTTAATTTTTTTGTATTTACCCTACGACTAGACATAGTAAAATAGATAGTGAATCCCATAATCTTTCTCCCGAATGTCTTCCTCGTATACCAGCAGTTTGCAGGTTCTTTGTTACAAATGTGGGATACACAAAAAGACAAAGCATTAGATCTGCAGGAGATATGGAAATAGACATAATTATGGTAAATAATTGCCAGATTTGTTCTCATGAGATTGATGCAGAGATAGTATTAGACTAGTCCAAGTTTGGGCAATTCACTTTAACTCACATCGTATACCATAGATAGTTTGTGACAAGACAGTGTGAGTCATGGAGAGTATTCCGGGGTGCCTTACTGTTGCCAGGCCATACCCATTATCTGCAACAGTTATACCGCTATAAATTAGTCATCAGACCTGTAATAAAGTTTGCTCTTTATTTCCTAGAGCTCCAGGTTCCACTTTGTAAAAAAGGACTATTACACAATCACCCAGTGTAGATATAGATCCTTATAGGAGTCACACCGCGCCATTCCTGGGGGCGGCCTACATCTTACACTTGTCAAGTCTACTCTTAAGCAGAACCTTTTCTCACAGAGAGGTTCTGCAGGAGCTAAGACGTAATGTATGTAATGCCCAGGGCAATTACTGTAAATGTCTTGTGCCAGTCTTCCCAGCATATACATAAAATATACGTTCTATATGGATAGCTGCAGACACTCAAAATATATATCTAATCTGCATCAACCTTTCTCGGTTAGAATTGTATATGTAGAATCCAGTATATGTAGCCATGACTTGTTGTGTTTTGCTTCATAACATTCTATGAGAATTCTTTATTATATATTGCAATCATAAGTAGCAACCTTTAAGCAATATGTACAAAGGAAAATGCCACCCTATAGATAGTTGATGCCAAATTGCAGTAATATTTAGATGACTAAACCTGCCAGGTGCAGCTCTTAGCTGAGCATGTTGTACTTGTGAAAGCAAATGCTGACACTGTCAAACTCTTCTATGGTGACAGGTGCCTATGTTAAGCATGTTAATTGCTAGCTGCTCTGGCACTCAAAGGGTTAGGGGGTCTGTGCATCTATTGGGTTAGTGCTAGGAATAGGATATCCCCTTACAGGAGCTCTGACCCTTCGCTAACATTAGCAGCTTTTTACAGTCTGCCTGTAAAACCATCTCTGACTTGATTTGGAAGCCTCTCTGTGTTACTGAAAATAACCCAGTTTCAAGTGTCCCAGGGTGAAAAGTAGCTGAACAAGCACAAATTGAATCTCCACTGCTACAAGTGGTTGTTCAGTGTACTTCAAAGCCTAACCAGTTGTAATCTTCATAAATTAGAGCCAAGCCGCCCTTTAATTCTACACATTATATAAACAATAATTAAAGTGGGTTAATACAACGATATACAGTATAGATGTAGCAGAACTGAAATTGTCATTCAAGTGTTTATTTAGTGCAACAGCTTTACTATGGAAACACATCATGTCATGGCACATCATGATGAATGTGAAACTTAACTTTGCTGCACTGACAAACTCAGCTCTGCTATATCTGTATTCCAGGCATAAAAAGTGGCTTTAGCCAAATTGTTCAACATATTTATATCGTTTTATTTTCTCATATGGGGTTTTCAGTAGAAAACTAATTCTAAATTAACAATTAGTATTTGACAATCTCATCTTTATTTTCTTTAATTCCCACAGACTTCAAAGAGGCTTTCCTGCTCTTTGACAGAACAGGTGACAGCACGATCGCCTACAACCAGGTTGCCGACATCATGAGGGCTCTTGGCCAGAACCCCACAAATGCTGAGGTCAAGAAAGTCTTGGGAAACCCATCTAATGAGGGTAAGTGGTCTTACTGTAATGCCATATTATACTAGTATCGTATTAAATAGTGATAGATATCTATATCCCAGTCTTCTAAGATGATGAATTGTTAGAATGTTCCTTAAGAACAGTTCTTCATTCGAGTGATCTTAAATACAGAAGACTGGCCATGTGTCTTATGTTTCTTGTAATAATATGTTATATATTATCATACATAGCAGCACATTTTTGAGATTATATTTTCGAGTCTCTAAAAACATTTACAACAAAAAAATACATAATCTGGTTTGTAGATTGGCAGATTATAATTATTAATAACATTGTAGTATTTAGTATATAATGCTATGATAAAACTGAGTAAAATTATAACCTTCATCTAATAACTACCTCCTCTAGGGATTTATGGATTTTCAATGAGATTATTTGGATTAGTCGGTTTAAGGTGTAGAAATAAAGCAACTATAACGGCACAAATAGTATCTGTATCATATGAGGCAAATTGGGATTTATGGGATAATAGTATATCTTGTAACCATTATTCTTCACAGAGATGAACGCCAAGAAGATTCAGTTCGAGCAATTCCTGCCCATGCTCCAGGCTGTTGCCAACAACAAGGACCAGGGTAGCTTTGAGGACTTTGTTGAGGGTCTGCGTGTCTTTGACAAGGAAGGCAACGGCACTGTCATGGGTGCTGAGCTGCGTCACGTATTGGCCACATTGGGTAAAGAGCTTCTTTATTGTCTAAATATTCCTTTAACAAGTTGTGATGAATGGAATATAGAAATTGACAATTTGTTTTCTCTGTCCCATTAGGTGAGAAGATGAAGGAGGAGGAAGTAGAAGCTCTCCTGGCAGGACAGGAAGACTCCAATGGCTGCATCAACTATGAAGGTAAGTAAATATATTGGAAATGAAGTAGACCTGGATGTTTGGATCTCTGATGCCATTTTGTAACTTTTTATTTATTTCTTTCCATATCCTAGCCTTTGTGAAGCACATCATGTCTGTTTAAATTCATCCATTAAAGTAAGTAATGCTTTTTTTTTTTTTTTTAATAAAAAAAACAAACAAACCTATGCTTAACCCAAAAAGCTACCAATCTAGATACTATTTTTGTACTAACAACTCTACAAAGCCCACTGATGGAGACAACACAACTTTTTATGGCAAAATTAGCTCATTATTCTCCCATTATATTACAGAAATAGTCTTCTTATGGACTAATTGGAGTGATTGAAAGTTGAATGGGCCTAAGTCATGATTTATAGAGTTCTGTACTAGACTAGATGTATAGATATGGACTTCTGCCTAATATTATAATACAAGATTCCCAAGGCATAACGCTGTACATTTTAGTCATGAATACTGTGGCATGGTAAAATTTTGTATGATATTTTAGTATTTCATTGGTTATGAACCTTAAATTTACTTTTTTTCCATCCCTTTTAGAGCTGCCTTTGAATGTCTCAGAAGACCTGGAGGCATGGAATCTGTACAAAGACCAGCAACTGGTCATTACCAACTTTACGGAAATGTACTGTATAAAACACTCATCAATATTTTCTATTTTCCACCACTGGGACATTTTTTTCCACAAACCCTGTTATTTAAAGAAAAGACCACACAGGACGTATCACCCTGGCAAAGCTGGCGGAGATTTCAATCAAGCAGATATGTGTAAAATGCCATTGAGCACTGTACATCAAAAGACATCTCAATAAAATACCCTTTGCTAAGCTGGTGGCTACAAAGTCTCTCTTAATTTATCTGCCCTAAGTTTCGGGCCAATATACCAAAGAACACTGAGTCATCCACTGCCAGGGGCCACACTAGCCTAAGGTGTAGTGGGTTCCTCTGATAGTAAAGTGGTTCATTTATTGTATTTCTGTATTCCATACTGTCTAAACAATAAAGTTTTATTGAAAGAAACATAAGGATACTTTGTTGTTGGTGGGGCAAGATTTACCCGAGGAACATCCAGTCAAATGAATAAGAAAGGTACAATGCACACCAAAAAGTCGTTATCCAAAGATAGGTTTTTAATATTCGTAATTATGCCAGTTTAAGTGCGACGTTTCGGTCATCTCTGACCTTCATCAGGCACTGTAATATCCTGGGTCCTGCGTAATGGCGCTTAATGTATGGCGGCTTGCCGCATGTGGAGGCGCTTGTACCTTTCTTATACTACACGGGTTGGGCCCCTAAGCATGCACCCATACGAAACCTAGTGCGGCCTGAACACCTTCAAATCCAGTCAAATGAAGACACGGTTTACTAAATTTAAACTGTGATTATTTAACATAGTTGGTGCCTTAAACCAGCGGTACTTGTGATAGCTCTGATCTTAAATTGATATTTGACTATATCGACATGGTGTCTGGGACATGATCTATGCTTCAATAACTATTTATTAACTTTCTCACCTCCAAATCGTGATTGTCCTAAATACAAGTATCCTCAAGGGTTGTTAATATTAGTCACAAGCAACAGTTTTAAAACAGCTCTGAAACTGAAATTTACAGGAATACAATATAAAAGGTTTACAACTATGAGGACTTTGGAGGTCCCTTTGGATTAGCGTGTGCTGTCTCTTTTTGATTTGCAAAAAAACATATAATATGTGTGGTTGGAACATAGCAATATTCTCCAGGACTGTGAATTTAATCTGTTCAATAGCAAAAACACATAAGGCATTATTCTAGGAACTATACTCTTATTGAGGATTTATACATGGTGAATATAATCCCTAACTTGAAATGATTTACTCATTATGGTCTTTAGGATCAGAATAAACAACAGTAGTCCTGCTATTAGTTTTACATTGGTCTGCTTATGGAACAATCCCTTATTAATCAGAAATTACATCACTTTTGGCACTGCTGCAAAGAAACATATTGATTGTGCAAGAAGTATTCAAGGAAAGGTCAACATCTAAACAGCTTGAGCTCCTGACCCGCAGCAGAAAAGCTGGAGGCCACCTAAAATCAGGGAAAGTGCCATTTTTAGAGTTTGTCACAGTTGGGTATAAACCAGTCACTATGTCTAGGCATGACCATATTTCAAGGCATCATCAACTACGTGTATGTACAACTCGCTACAATGTGCTAGAAATTCTAATATTTGTGTCACTCGTCATATAAGTAATGGGTACATAATACTTTGTTAGCTTGACACCAATAAATGTGATTGTGATAAAAAAAAAATATAGAATATTATATCACATGCTGAAGTGATTCAGTTGTAGATGACGACACAGCAATGGAGCAATTTAATCTGTTTAGTGTTAATCCCGATGGATTAAACAGAAAGATGCCGATATGCTTAATAATCTAAGACCTTCTTGATGTTGGTTAATCCAGTATTAAAAATCTAAATCCTGGATTACAATTAGTTTTGTATAACTAATGAAAGGAATATCATGGGTGCTGCTGCCCAACTGTCATCGGGTGGTCCAAGTGTCACCGAGAAGTTATAAATATATCCTCAAACACTACAATACAAATGCCACATCAAGTAGAGAGAAGGAGATGGATAGTTATACTGATCTCCCATAATCAGACCCATTTTCAGGATATGAAAGTGACCTATGTGTGTTTACTCTAGGTATATACCTCAAAAAACAAATACAAGATGTAGAATAATATTAGGGATACGTTTTCTGAGGTTTACATAATGCTGGAGGTCATTTTTATTCACCACAAGTCAAGTCCAGCTACATAGGCATAAGGTACCATGACCCAATGAAAAATTTGTAACATGGCCCCCACCTACCATGTTCCATTTATAAGACAAGTATCTTCTTATTCAAAAGAGGGGCTGTTAGGTCCCTGCGGGCACCATGACCCGGGTGAGACTGCTACCCCTGCCCCACCCCCCTATAGCTACACCCATATGCAGCTCTGAAAATTAATGGATCTCAAAAAAAATAACACCTTCAAAATTAACCCTATAACATCTGTAGCAAATCCTTCTCAGGGTATTCGTGATTATATAAATTTGAAGCCAATTATATCCTTGCGTGCCTGTGCCATAAAACTGAAATCGCATTCATTTTTTCATGTTCCAATGTTTTAGCTTGACATATGCTTGGCCGAGCATGCATGTGTTTTCAACAGTCAGAGGGAAATAAGCCAAAACCAGACCCCTTTGGCAGAGGCTTATCTCCTGCTGGAACAAATTATTTGGCATGTTGAAGTCCAACACGCCTGATCCTTTTTTCCCCTGCCATCTGCCATCAAGGGAGGTTAGGGACAACCCCATACACATTAGAGAGTTGGCCAATTCTTCTGAAATTGGAGGGCTCAAACGACTTTTATTGAATGTGTATAGGCACCCTGTAACAATGCAAGTCTGGCAAAGAAATTCCAAGGGGTGAATACTGCATGTATCTTAAAAAAAAGGGTGGATTCACATGTGGTAGATTTTGTTAAATACATTTCTGCGAGTGAAAATAATTTCTTCATCAGAATAGAACTTGCAGAATCCATGCACCTGCTGCAGAAACAACCCCATTCAGATGAATGGAACTGATTTTCACTTTGCAGAAATTTCGCCAACAAAATCAGCCGCATGTCACTGCAAATATATTTTTTTATCCAGATGGACATGTTATCAAATGTAGTAAATAACCTACTGTATAACACACAAAAGTAAATCATACTGACAAATCTAATGTTTATTCAATCTTATACTTTCATTAAAAGGATTTTCCGGAGAGAGAAAAGTGATGGCCTATACTCAGTATCAATATCTGATCAGAGGGGGTCCGACTTTTGGCACCCATGCCGATCAGCTATTTTGAAGGGGCCATTGCGCTTGTGCGAGCACTGTTTACTCTTCATCACTTACGCTGATCAATACTGTCGAACGCCGACACATTTGTAGAAGTGGTTCACTGAGCTACAGCCTTCTCCCATTTCTTTAAAGGCCACGGCCGTATTACAAATCTGTGTTGTACATATCCATAGCAGGGCACCCATACTTTACCCACACATATTTTTTTCTCATGGAACATTGCTTTGAGGGCAGTATATAAGACACTATACGGTGGCCTAGGCTCCACAAAACATAACCGTAGGACCTCTGTGTAGTGTGTGCATAAAGCCTTAGCTACAAAGAAAACGAAACTGAGCAGCATATGGAAAAAATAAAACATTTTAGTTGAAAAAGTGCAGTTCTAAACTAGCAGGTAATAGAAGTTTTCACAGATATTTTGTGGAATATCATTCCTGTACATTTATTGGTATACATTTGCTTGACAGTCCATGAGGTTATTAATTTGGGAAACTGTAATTACTAAAATTGTTATACCATAAAAATCAATAGGGCATGTGTTAATTTTCTTACCCAATAAGTATGGTGCAATTGTGTCAGAAAATATAAGGAGGATGGGAAGAAAAAGTCACAGTCTAAAATAGGTAGGTAGGGAAGCTGAACTATGGATAGCCTATGAGCTAGGAATAACATCCCTTCCACATTATTGAGAACACAGAAAAACTTCAGGGCAGAGAAAGCAGTTAGCCCATAATTGGTTGCTGTAAAGATTTGGTATTATTGGCAGTACAGGCAGGGCCGGCGTTAAGATAGATGGCGCCCCATTCGAAATTAACTTTCGGCGCCCCACCCCATCATAAAAAAAATGGCCTATAAAAAAAGTATAATGCCCCTCACAGTACAATGCCCTATATAATGCCCCTTTAGTGCCCCCCATACAGTATAACAATAGTATATAATAGTATAATATATTATAACACCTTCAAGGAAACAGTATTTTGTCCTCTAATTGTGCCCATACAGTATTATGCCCCCTAAGTGCCACACACAGTTTATTGTCCCCTGTAGTACCCCTACACAGTATAATGTCCGTTTAGTGGCCCACATACAGTATAATGCCCCCCTCCAATGGCTGCCACACACAGCCCCCCCTGTAGATAGTGCCCCCTGTAGATTGTGCCATACAGCTTCCCTGTAGACAGTGCCATAATCCCCCACCTCCTCCTTGTATATCGGGCCATACAGCCCCCCCCCCCCTCAGTCCCTTGTAGACAGTGCCCCAAAAAAAAAATTGTACTCACCAAGGACCCGTTCCCACGACGAACTGAGCTGCTCCACGTAAGGATCAGTCCCCCACTCACAGTAAAATGACCATCAGCCCTAAATTAACAGTATAATGACCATCAGCCCCCACTCACAGTAAAATGACCATCAGCCCGACACTCACACAGCCCCCTTGTAGGTAGTGCCACACAGCCCCATTGTAGGTAGGTAGTGTCACACAGCCCCTTGTAGGTAGTGCCCCACAGCCCCCTGTAGGTAGTGCCACACAGCTCCCTTGTAGCTAGTGCCACACAGCCCCCTTGTAGGCAGTGCCACACAGCCCTCTTGTATGCAGTGCCACACAGCAGCCTGGTATGTAGTGCCACACAGACCCCTTGTAGGCAGTGCCACACAGCCCCCTTGTAGGTAGTGCCACACAACCCCCTTGTAGGTAGTGCCACACAGTCCCCTTGTAGGTAGTGCCACACAGACCCCTTGTAGGTAATGCCACACAGCCCCCTTGTAGGGATGCCACACAGCCCCCTTGTAGGTAATGCCACACAGCCCCCTTGTAGGTAGTGCCACACAGCACCCTGTAGGTAGTGCCAAACAGCCCCCTTGTAGGTAGTGCCACACAGCACCCTGTAGGTAGTGCCAAACAGCCCCCTTGTAGGCAGTGCCACACAGCAGCCTGGTATGTAGTGCCACACAGACCCCTTGTAGGCAGTGCCACACAGCCCCCTTGTAGGTAGTGCCACACATCCCCTTGTAGGTAGTGCCACACAGCCCCCTTGTATGTAGTGCCACACAGCCCCCTTGTAGGTAATGCCACACAGACCCTTGTAGATAGCACCCCCTCCCTGTAGATAGCGCCACTGTAGCTCCCCGAAGGAGCGGAATCGCCCTGTTGCCGGGGATTCCACTCCTGGAGTGCTCCGCTTGATGTCTTTGTCCATATATGGGCAGTGACATCAAGGGTAACTTCTGAAGTGGAATCCCCGTCCGCAGCGTTGCCTATGCTGTGACCGGGGATTCCACTCCAGGAGAAGCCCCTGTCGTCTGTGTCCATTTATGGACAGTGACGTCACTGGCTTCTCCTGGTGCAGAGTCCCCGGTCACAGCGTCGGGGATTACACACCAGCAGAAGCTCCTGATGTCTCTGTCCATTTATGGACAGTGACGTCAAGGGCTTCTTCTGGAGTAGAATCCCCGGTCACAGAGTCGGCAACGCTGCGGTCGGGGATTCCGCTTTTAAGAATTTTCCCCTGATGTCACTGTCCATATAAGGACAGAGACATCAAGCGCGCTGCCCAGGAGCGGAATCCCCGGCCACACGGGGATTCCGTTCCTCCAGGACTGCAAGGATATTCACATTCTTACCATCATACCGCACAGGATCCATTAACTCCTTATTCTATAATAAAACCAAGACACGTTGTATTGGGAAGTGGAAGTGGCCACAGCTTTATTATCAAAACAATATATTTTGAATAATAAATCAATAAAATAGAATCAGCTTGAAGGCTTTATCCTCTTTAATGTTCTTCCAAAGCTTGAGATGCCATCGAACCACTGTTCTTCATAGCTAAAAACTCTGCCAGCTGTGACATCTGCAACAAGAAAAAGACCCAAAGAAAACGCCAAAAGCCACAGAACTTAAACACACTCAAAACCGTAATAACCACATGGGAGGGAGGGTGGGTGTACCTCTCATTGGAGCAGAAGGTAAGAGGGAGAACTGCACTTGAAACTTCACATTTATTAATGTGTCGCTAGAAATTCTTTTTATTTTTTTTCAGTTAAACAATTAGTATTTAAGTGATTAAACATTGTTTTAATTTTTTTAATTTTTTCACAAGTCAGGAAACATTATAAATTCGATTCTAATTTATAACATTTCCATGTGCTGGCCACTAGAGGGAGCAGTTCCCAAAATAGCAGCATGGTCACTGTGGTAAAGCAACCTCAGTGATGTATGCTGCAAATTTGGGGTGGACACACTCTCCTCGAGTGTCCTCACACAATCCCCCCTCTCTTCTTCTGGCTAGTGGCAGGAGAAGGAAGGGTTTGAATGTCTTCAAACCTCCTACACTGTGTGCCACCATTTTCTGAGCGACTAGACAGTGCTAGGAGGATTAGATAGGGCTCAGCAGACAGTATCACACGAACATACACGAACATAATACGCACGAACATAATACACACGAACATAAGACACTTGAACATACACGAACTTAAATTACCTGCTCCTGCCGCCGCCTCCGCTGGTCTATGCTCCACTTCCTTGCGCCTTCGCTTCATTGAACATATGGCCGGAAGCCGCCGCCGGAAGTCGTCATCTTACTGTCCGGCAGCGGCTTCCGGTCCGCATGAAAATGGCGCAGGATTTCGCTCTACGAACGAGCTTCGTTTTGGTCTGTGTGGGAGCGGTTCATGCGCCGTTCCCACACAGACGCACACGCAACTGAGAATGGAACGGCTCCCGTTCGCATTCTCTATGGGGTTGTATGTGCTGTATTCCATCTCTGTATGTGTCGTTAATCGACACATACAGAGATGAAAAAACAAATGGCAGCCTCATAGAGAAGTAAAAGTCAGAAAACATAAAAAAGTAAAACATGAGAACACAATTAAATAACATTTTTGAAAATATTATATTAAAAGCAATATGATAAAAAAAAACATAATTCATGACACCTTCCCTTTAACCACACCCCTCGCACAACCCTGTAACCAATCCTGTATCCCAGGGCATTTCATGAACTTTTCACCTCTCCTCCTCCATCCCTTGCAGTCCCTGGCACTTTCCCTAAGCGATTCATTGCCTACAAGAAGGTGCTAGTATATAGCAGATCAGGGAGATACCTCCCTGCTCAGCTATAGTGGCATCGCTACTGCTGTAGCAGCTGCGGCTGCTAGCGGCGCCGCTGGGCATGGGGGGGCACATGCGCTCTCATGCCCGGTGTCGCCGCTAGTAGCCACTATGGCTGCTACATCGGTAGCGACGCCACTGAGTGAAGAAGCGCCCGGGCGGAAAGGCAGTTGCTGAGTCCTCGGGCCTGGGTTCTTCTGAAACAAGCAGGTGAAGGGAGCCAGCGCAGCGGCCCCTTCCACATGCTGGAGTGATGCGCCCTGTGCAATGGCACAGGTTGCACACCCGTAACGCCGGCCCTCAGTTCAGGACAGGATAAAGGTTAGTGGAGGTTCATAATCGAAAAATTTTATGGAGTTCCCCTCCCCAATAGCGGAGTTATATAGTGTGTGCAGAACTTACACTAAAAATAAATATTGGGTTATCGTTGACAGGTCTAAAAGAGTTAACAACAGTCTAATGTAGGGGTCAGCAACCTATGGCACCGGTGCCACAGCTGGCACCCAGGCAATGATTGCTGGCACAATTCCTCCTCCCGATGTCCAGTGCCTTTGTGTACTTTGCGGTGCTGAACACAGGGTGAGAGTGGCGCTTCATTATTTCCTTGGCGGCGCTGATTACCAAAAGAGAGAGCAGTGCTTCATTGTGTTTGTCGCTGCTGAACACTTGTCAAGTACACAATGCAGCACTGCTCTCTCTCCTGGTGATCAACATTGGCAAGTACACAATGCAGCACTGCTCTCTCTCCTGGTGATCAACATTGCCAAGTACACAATGCAGTACTGCTCTCTTTCCTGGTGAGCAGCATGCAAGGACGGAGTTTAGTAACCGCTCCGTAAAAGAAAAAGTTATCAACAATTGGCAGCTCTTGTCTATGTGCACCCCCCAAGCTGGTGATCAGTAGTTGCTCTGTCTCCTATGTGCACCCGCCCTAGCTGGTGTTCAGTAGCCGTGGTCTTTCCTATGTGCACCCCACCCCCCAAGCAGGTGTTTAGTAGCTGCAGTCTCTCCTATGTACCCCTGAAGCTAGTGTTCAGCAGTCTCATATGCATCACAGATGGATCATCTTTGCAAAGATAGTCAGAGACAAGAGTTACACTGAAATGTAAGTTTAATTAACTGATTTATTGGTTTAAGTCACATACGTGGTAACAGTTTATCTTATATGACTTTCATCTTTGCATGGCACACTAAGTAATTCATGATTGTTTTCTTTTTTCTTTTTTTAGGCACGCCATACCAAAAAGATTGCCCAAACCTGATCTAATGTGTTTGAGAGTCACCTGATATCTCCTATTGGAAGAAACAAAGTTGGCATGTTGTGTTTTAACATACCTGATCTTTTGTTCAGCCAAAAGACAAGCAGTACCATATTTATCTAGTACCTGCTTATCTCCCTCTATCTCTGGTAATAATACCAGTGGATTTATTCCACTTAGAACTGCAGTTGGGAGAGTAAAACTCTGATACCATATTAATAATATGCAAAATGCCCACTTCTGCCACATTTCTATATTGTTGAAGGTATACTTTAGATCTTTTCAAGGTCCCATGTGTTGCTGCTGGAAGTATCTGGGTGCTGGAAGGTGGTGGAGGCACCTTAGCCATTGCCCCTTGTTTACACCATTTAAGGCCTTGTCCATTCATAATGGAATTCCTGCGTATTTTTAGTCTGAAATTGCGGATGGAAAATACGCAGCGGAATACAGTAGCAGCAAAGTGGGTGAGATTTAACAAATCTCATCCACATGCTGCGTAAAATTTCCGTCACCTGCGGTGCGTATTCTTCGTTCCGGAAGCGTGTCACTTCCTGCTGCGGAAAGTGGACTGAATTGCTGTGTTTTTCAGAGGAGATATCACCATCTCACAGACTTGAAAAAAACGCTGCAAAATCCGCACCATTTCCTGCAGTAAAAAACGTGGAATGTCGGCTAGTTTTAGCGGAAATGCTGCAGAAATTTTCGCTAGCAATTTCGTTACGTGTGGACAAGCCCTAATCCAGCTCTGGCAATGTTTCATGGTAGTGTTGAGGATTCCTTCCAGTAAAAATATCATCTTGGAGGGTTGACTTGTGCAATGTCTTTTGTTGTCATTTACACCAGTAAGAGGAGACACTACCACGAGGAAGAAGCCCACCTGCCTAGATTCAGCTGTTTTCCATTCCCTAGTAATGAAGGGTGACAACTGACACTATTCCATTAACAGTAGAGAAGGATGAGTTTAGTTTTAACCTCTGCCAATCCATATAATTTGATTCAATATTCCCCCTGAGAAAAACATTCTTCAAAAACCCTAAATGACTCAGTTATAAATAACCTATAATCATTGTAAGCTATTTATAGGGACGGATTGTTATTCCTATGGCAGATTAAACACCCAAACTCATAAAATACAACTGCTCAAATATACTAACATTTTATATTAAATATAGATTCAATAACACATAACCCAGGTATACAGTCACTAAAATGTACAATCACTTGTTCATATAGATAAATGTAAACCATGTGGTTGGTAGATAAACTGCTCTTTTTTTGGGGTTTATAACACATTTTAAATTTACAGTAATACAGTCTCTAAGGCTGTGTACAAAAGGGATGTGTTTATATGTATACACGTGTATATCTGTATGGCCAGTCTATAATCACTATAGTTGCTAATATGTAGCATTCCAATATATGTGCCATACGGGAATTTATCAACCTTTCTATGCAAGTTTTCTGGCATAGAAAAGTCACAAATGACCCAAAAATTGCAAAATTGCAACAGATTTGCCATGCAAGAGTCTAGGAAAGTTGGGTGACAACCCATGTGGGTGCAGTGGGGTTAACACCAGGCGGATGTTCTGCGCTTGTCCTGCTTGATTACCCAAATTATTCTTCCTTAAAAAGGATGCAGGAAAAAAAATGTAAGATCTGAATTTTACAAGTATTTTTCCTATTTTCAGGTGGAAGAGAAATGTATATATAGTGATATAGCCATTATATTCGGTTAACTATTAGGATAAGTCTACCTGTCAGTAATAGCAATCCTTCTTGTCTAGACATAGCGAGTGAACACACAGACGGAGGAGGCTGAAATATGTTTGTACACATTCCTATATGAAGACCATGCTTAGTGTTTGCTTCCTTTGTGTTCATATACATGTTTACTAATGTTAATATAGGCCTGGCTCCTTTTATTATGTGCATACACCACACACTTAAACCTGGGTGAGGAATTCAGAGACTGCTTTGAATTTCCATTGGGTTTAAATAAGACTAAACAGCTGCTCCTCGACAGCAAGTGTAGAAGATGAGTGACGCATCCATGGACGCTGGGGCTGCAGCTGTTGTCACTCTGGTAAAGAATATAAAAGGGTGTGGGCTGCAAAAGACTCAGTGGCACTATGGTCTTATGCAAAAAAGTTTTACTACAATACTTCTTTAGAATTTTTAAACCTAATGTCATGACTTCTGAGTGCCCATCATAATGGTGGTAACTATAGGAAATGCCACATAGGAGGACAGAGATACTTAAAATAAGAAGTAACAGTTTCAGGGGGCCTGGTACAGATTTAACATTGGGCCCAGGAGAATAAAGTTATGCCTCCAACCAGAATCCTATGTACTTTGATACTGCTAGTAAAAGTGCACTGGAGTAGGTCTGCCTCCCTCGTCATCATAGTCTGCCAGTTTGGCAGCTAGAAAGCCAACAGGAAATGATAAAAATTAAAAAAAAACATTTTTATGGGTGACAGCTTTTCCGCATTATAAATGCTATAGAGGACACAGCTGTCTTAGGGTATGTTCACAGAATTCGGATATGCTGCGTAAAAGTACACAGCATATGCGACCTGAACCCCACAGGGAATTCCGGACGAAAAAAACGCACCAAATTGGGGTCCCTCTGACGTCCTGCAGCTGGGCCTCCTGGGATGATGTTTCATCCCATGTGACTGCTGCAGCCTGTGATTGGCAGCAAAATCTTAAATGGCACAGGGGGTCGAGTGGGGGCTCATTTGAAAGCTCTTTTCAATACAAAAACAATGGCGCAATCAATTTTGAGATAGGATTTTTTTTCCTGCAGAGTTAAAGTTAAAGGCCAGTCTTACCCATCTCAGCAGTACAGTTGTCCTATGTAAGCACTGTGTATCCCAACGCGCGTTTCACGATTACCTGCTTCCTCAGGGGGTACATAGTGTCTTGCAAACTGCCAAGTCCTTGAATAGTGTACCTATCAGGTGTTGTCAATAGCTGAGCAGCACCACCGAGTCAACGGCGCATTTCTGTTGGTGCAAACCGTACCGAGGAATGTCCCACTTCGGCATCGAAAATCCAGAATCCTGGTGCGCAACAGGAGTTTCGGGCATGCGCAGTGTGGATGTCACATAGGATGAAACGTCATCCCAGGAGGCCAGGCTGCAGGACGTCAGAGGGACGCGTCGCCATGACTGCAGGCAAGTATGATCTTTTTTTTTTCTGGGTTGCGATTTTTGCGGTGGAATAGCAGCTTTTCTGCTGCAAAAAAAGTACCTGGCACTTCAAAAGATGCATTATTTTTTATTTTTGAAAACTTTATTCAATCCGTGTTGCTCTTTTACCTTTACAGGATAGATCCTGCGAAAAAAATCTAAATTAGAGCCCACTCAGTGATACATGCCAGATACACAACACTCCCCCCGTGATCTTTGTCTCATAACAGCCAACAGCATTGTGTCACATAATCCAGACTCTCCACCTCCTTCCTGCTATTCTCTTTTGCACTGAGGTAGCCCCCTATCCACTTCCTACCCCCTCTCCCCATACTTCCTACCCCCTCTTCCCGCTGTAACGTCTCCTCAGTCCTCCTTTTCTCGCTGCTGCTGCTGAGAGGATTCTTCTCAGTCACTGCAGCCTGCTGTATGGCATCTGACAGAAGCAGCAGCTAAAGGATCAATCACGGCCAAAGTCGTCATATAGCCCTAGCCTAAATTGCATTTTTCTAATAGGCATAGAAAATGTTCTTTAAAGAAATTGTAAACATGTAGTTTAATAAAAATGGAAGTTGACAGCTTCTGTTGAAGAAAAAATTAAACTCAAAAATCACTAATGAGATCATAAACAAGCCATTTAAATTAGGTGTACTCATGGGAGAAGGGGCCTGTGATTGTGATGCACTGACTTCCGTGTCATTTTGATTTACTAGGTTCTGTGTGATTATGACTATCACCGGGTTATGTGTTGTATTGTCAAGCACTATGGAAGATTACAGAACTCATTGGTACTCATTGGTACTATAACAAGGAGCAGCTGAACAACAGCCCTTATAGGCAATACAGGCTACAAGCTCACAAAGGGCTATATTACCGCCAACAAGCAGCACTTTTGATTATTGACATGGTGCGGCGGCTCCATGTCTCACGGCTTACTGTCAGCATGAGCACTATTTATGTAATGGCAGGAAGGAGGTGAAGGGAAAGTGAGCCCTAATCTACCCACCGCCCTGTCCCTGCCTACTTGCAACGACCCGCCCTAGGCGACGGGGTACAACTGGGCGGCGGTCCCTACGCTGTCTAAGTGCACGGGAGAACAAACAGGGAACACGCAAGGGAAGGGGCAGTAGCCCACGGAACGCCGCGAGGAAACGGAGCGGTGAATGAATAGTCAGGACCAGGATGAAGTGGAGTATACCAACGTGAGCACGGAGAAGGAAGCAAGCCAGGGGCAAAGCGAAGCAGGTTAAGCGGTACTGCAGCAAGGCAGAAGCACAGCAGAAGCAGGCTGGAGCAAGCAGCAGAGAGGCCAGGAATCCAGAAGAATTACAAGCACTGAGAAGGAGAACACGGCAGGTAATAAAGGACAGGGGGCGGAGCTAACTCCGACTGACCAGGCCGCGATAGGCTCTCCCACTCCTGAGCCTGCCACCCTGGTTGGTGGGAGACGGTGTCAGTCTAACAGGTCTGGCCTCAGGTGTGGATTGATTAATCCCAGGAGTATACCTAGACGTAGTACCTGGCAGATCCCTAACAGTACTCCCCCTTTTATGAGGGGCCACCGGACCCTTACTAAGAGGACCCGGTTTAGTAGGGAAGAGAAGGTGGAACCTCCTGATCAACACCCCAGCGTGAACATCACAGGCAGGTACCCAAGTCCTCTCCTCCGGCCCGTATCCTCTCCAATGGACCAGGTACTGGAGGGAGCCCTGGACCATCCTACTGTCCATAATCTTGGCCACCTCGAATTCCACCCCCTCAGGGGTGAGAACGGGAACAGGAGGTTTCCGAGAGGGGGACCAGGACGGGGAGCAGCGTTTGAGGAGGGAGGCATGGAAGACGTCATGTATGCGAAAGGATGGGGGCAGCTCCAGATGGAAGGATACAGGGTTGAGGACTTCAATGATCTTATAAGGTCCAATAAATCGGGGAGCAAACTTCCTGGACGGGACCTTAAGGCGCAAGTTCCTGGACGACAACCAGACCAAATCCCCGACGACAAACCGGGGGTTAGCAGAACGTCTACTATCAGCCTGAATCTTTTGTGCGCTCTGGGACGCCTCTAGGTTCTTCTGAACCTGGGCCCAGACTGTGCACAGTTCCCGATGAACATCCTCTACCTCAGGATTATTGGAACAACCAGGGGAAACGGAGGAGAACCTTGGGTTAAACCCGAAATTACAGAAAAACGGGGAGACCCCTGACGAGTTACTGACCCGGTTATTCAGGGAAAATTCAGCAAGGGGAAGGAATGAGACCCAATCGAATTGACAGTCAGAGATGAAACACCTTAAATATTGTTCCAGGGATTGGTTAGTCCTTTCCGTTTGGCCATTAGTTTCGGGATGGAAGGCGGAGGAGAAGGACAGATCAATCTCCAACTTTTTACAAAAAGCTCTCCAAAATAAGGAAACAAATTGTACCCCTCTGTCAGAAACTATATTGACTGGGGCCCCATGGAGACGCAGGATGTGTTTCACAAACAAAGAAGCTAACGTCTTGGCGTTAGGTAGCTTCTTAAGGGGCACAAAGTGGCACATCTTGCTGAAGCGGTCTACTACCACCCACACCACCGACTTGCCCTGAGATGGGGGTTAATCGGTGATAAAATCCATGGAGATATGGGTCCAAGGTCTCTGGGGAATGGGCAAGGAACGTAGTAGGCCCGCAGGTCGGGACCTAGGGGTTTTGGACCTAGCGCAAACCTCACAAGCGGCGACGTAAGCCCTAACGTCTTTAGGCAACCCAGGCCACCAATAGTTTCTGGTAATGAGGTGTTTGGTGCCCAAGATGCCAGGATGACCAGATAGAGCGGAGTCATGGTTTTCCCTGAGTACCCTTAGCCGGTATTGCAGGGGAACAAACAGTTTGTCCCCAGGGACGTTCCCGGGAGCTGAACCCTGATCAGCCGCAATATCAGAAGCTAAATCAGAATCCATGGCAGAAACGATTATACCAGGGGGTAAAATACAAGCAGGATCTTTCTCAGAAGGAGGATTGGCCATGAAACTACGTGACAGAGCATCAGCCTTAATATTCTTGGACCCAGCCCTATAGGTAACCAAGAAATTAAATCTGGTAAAGAATAGTGCCCACCGAGCTTGTCTAGGATTAAGCCTCCGGGCCGATTCTAGGAAAACCAGATTCTTGTGATCCGTAAGGACCGTTACCTGGTGTCTGGCCCCCTCCAGGAAGTGCCGCCACTCTTCAAAAGCCCATTTAATGGCTAGAAGTTCGCGGTTGCCAATATCATAGTTACTCTCCGTGGGCGAAAACTTCCTAGAGAAGTAAGCACAGGGGCGGAGATGGGTGAGGGAGCTGGTACCCTGGGACAAGACGGCCCCCACTCCCACCTCGGATGCGTCAACCTCCACAATAAATGGCTCCTCTTGGTTGGGCTGAATCAGCACGGGGGCCGAGATAAAGCACTTCTTGAGGGTCTCAAAGGCCTGGACGGCCTCAGGGGGCCAATGGAGGACATCAGCACCCTTGCGAGTAAATCTCCTGTAATAGTTGGCGAACCCTAAAAAACACTGTAACGCCTTAAGGGAGGCAGGTTGGACCCATTCCGCCACAGCCTGAACCTTGGCAGGGCCCATTCGGAATTCATGAGGAGTGAGGATTTGCCCTAAAAATGGTATCTCCTGTACCCCAAAGACACATTTTTCAGTCTTAGCAAACAGATTATTCTCCCGAAGGACCTGGAGCACCTTCCTGACATGCTCCACGTGGGAGGACCAGTCCTTGGAAAACACCAGTATGTTATCAAGGTACACAACAAGAAAATTACCCAGGTAATCTCTCAGGATTTCATTAATAAAATTCTGGAAGACGGCAGGGGCATTACACAACCCAAAGGGCATGACCAGGTATTCGAAATGACCCTCGGGTGTGTTGAACGCAGTTTTCCACTCATCCCCCTCTTTGATGCGGATAAGGTTATATGCCCCCCGTAGATCGAACTTAGAAAACCATTGGGCTCCCTGAACCTGATTAAAAAGATCCGGAATCAAAGGAAGTGGGTACTGGTTCCTTACGGTGACCTTATTCAGGTTACGATAATCAATGCACGGCCTAAGACCACCATCCTTCTTCCCCACGAAGAAGAAGCCAGCACCTACAGGAGAAGTCGAGGGGCGAATGAAACCCTTGGCCAGGCATTCTTGGATATACACCCTCATAGCTTCACGTTCAGGACATGAAAAATTAAATATCCTACCCTTAGGAAGCTTGGCACCTGGTACCAAATCGATAGCGCAATCGTAATCTCTATGGGGGGGCAACACCTCGGAGGCCTCCTTAGAAAACACATCGGCGAAGTCCTGAACAAACTCAGGAAGCGTGTTTACCTCCTCCCGGGGAAAAATAGAGTTAACAGAAAGACATGACATAAGACATTCATTACCCCATTTGGTAAGCTCCCCAGTATTGAAATCAAACGTGGGATTATGCAGCTGCAACCAGGGAAGACCTAATACCAGATCGGACGATAATCCCTGCATCAACAGTACAGAGCACTGCTCCAAATGCATGGAGCCAACCAGGAGTTCAAAAACAGGGGTATGCTGTGTAAAATAACCATTAGCAAGAGGAGTGGAGTCGATACCCACTACCGGGACAGGTTTAGGCAAATCAATCAGAGGCATAGCAAGAGACATAGCAAATTCCACAGACATGATATTAGCAGATGAGCCAGAATCCACGAAAGCACTGCCCGTGGCAGACCGGCCAGCAAACGAGACCTGAAAGGGAAGCAAAATTTTATTGCGTTTCACATTAACGGGAAATACCTGTGCGCCCAAGTGACCTCCCCGATGATCACTTAGGCGCGGAAGTTTTCCGGCTTTTTATTCTTGCGCCTGGGACAGGTGTTCAGTAGATGCTTGTCGTCTCCACAGTAGAAGCAGAGACCATTCATTCTGCGAAACTCCCTACGTTGTCGAGGGGACATGGAGGCCCCGAGTTGCATAGGTACCTCCGAGTCCTCCGTGGAGGGGCGAGGGGACGGGACCTCGGGGGGATCGCAGAAAAGTCAGAGGGGAGCACATTGAAACGTTCAAGTTGACGTTCCCTGAGACGTCGGTCAAGTCGTACTGCTAGTGCCATAACCTGGTCAAGGGAGTCAGAAGAGGGGTAGCTAACCAGCAGATCCTTCAGGGCATCAGATAATCCTAACCTAAACTGGCACCTTAGGGCCGGATCGTTCCACCGAGAAGCTACGCACCACTTTCTAAAATCAGAACAGTATTCCTCCACCGGTCTCCTACCCTGACGTAAGGTCACCAGCTGACTCTCGGCTAAAGCAGTCCTGTCAGTCTCGTCGTAAATGAGTCCGAGGGCAGAGAAAAAACGATCAACAGAGGAAAGTTCAGGGGCGTCAGGAGCCAAGGAGAAGGCCCACTCTTGGGGCCCTTCCTGGAGTCGGGATATGATGATACCCACCCGCTGGTTCTCGGAACCTGAGGAGTGGGGTTTTAGGCGGAAATACGGTCTGCAACTCTCCCGGAAGGAGAGAAACGTCTTACGGTCCCCTGAGAACCGGTCAGGTAACTTGAGGTCGGGTTCTAGAGGTGAGGTGAGGGGTACTACTAAGGCAGCGTCACCCTGGTTGACCCTCTGGGCCAGGGCCTGGACCTGTAGGGAGAGGCCCTGCATCTGCTGGGTCAGGGTCTCAAGGGGGTCCATGATAGCGTCAGCGTAGGAGAATGGTAGACTAGGTATGGGCTTGTAATTATGTAATGGCAGGAAGGAGGTGAAGGGAAAGTGAGCCCTAATCTACCCACCGCCCTGTCCCTGCCTACTTGCAACGACCCGCCCTAGGCGACGGGGTACAACTGGGCGGAGGTCCCTACGCTGTCTAAGTGCACGGGAGAACAAACAGGGAACACGCAAGGGAAGGGGCAGTAGCCCACGGAACGCCGCGAGGAAACGGAGCGGTGAATGAATAGTCAGGACCAGGATGAAGTGGAGTATACCAACGTGAGCACGGAGAAGGAAGCAAGCCAGGGGCAAAGCGAAGCAGGTTAAGCGGAACTGCAGCAAGGCAGAAGCACAGCAGAAGCAGGCTGGAGCAAGCAGCAGTGGGGCCAGGAATCCAGAAGAATTACAAGCACTGAGAAGGAGAACACGGCAGGTAATAAAGGACAGGGGGCGGAGCTAACTCCGACTGACCAGGCCGCGATAGGCTCTCCCACTCCTGAGCCTGCCACCCTGGTTGGTGGGAGACGGTGTCAGTCTAACAGGTCTGGCCTCAGGTGTGGATTGATTAATCCCAGGAGTATACCTAGACGTAGTACCTGGCAGATCCCTAACAATTTACATGCAGCACTTCTACATGCTACATTCTAACAGAAAATACCAGATATATGCCATGGCCACCGCAGCACTCTGGCGCTGGAAGATGTTATTGCCATACCTATTCATTCCCACAGGAAGTCAGGCTTACCTGGGCACAGCTGAAGAGCTATGTATACTAGAGACAATGCTACTACAAACCTTGTACTTTGACATCACCATTGGACATCTGTATACAATAATTGTTGCATGTGCACAATTAGTAGGAGCCAGTATTGCATTTACCCAGGCTCCTAACTGCCTGGTTACCAACTGTGTAATGTACCTGTAGTAGCAAATGTAGACCCACCGAGTTGCTACAGATTTGTACTAAATCCAGCAGAGTCTTCGGAATTCCCCAGTTTTCATCCTTGAAACCCTGTACAGTAAACTAAACCACAATTTGGAGACTAAAGAACCTAATTGCTCAGGCCTAAAGGAATGGATGGAGAGTCCTTAAAAATCCTGGGACAAATTGGAATTGGAGAAGGAGCAGAACTTTTGGAGCTCTGTGGCCCTTTAAGAAAACAAAGCGTAGGCGTGCGGATGCATGGAGAACACTACCCGCAGGAGAGCAGCACGGGAAAAGGCACCAGTGGTGCAGCAGGACGCTGGCCATAGGAAGCAGCGGGACGGTGTCCACAAGTAGGATTAGGAAGCTGATCATCATGGTGGCTGGCCATGACAAACTGTGTACGACTGACGACCTTCTGCCTTCAGTACAAGCTGCAGATAATAGTATGTGTGTGTGCATCCACCTGGCCTGCAATAGGTCCAACATTGACAGCCCCCTATTCAAAGATGAAAAATATCTTTGTGAAAAAATGTGTTATGGAAATAGAAGTTTGAGCAATTTTCCAAAGGCTGCTGGAGTCTGCCAGGAAGGAGCGTGCACGTAAAACCGCAACCTCAAATCCGTAACCACTCTGATCGACAGAGTCTAAGGCTACTTACTCTAAGGTGTTCGCCAGAGCCAGCCACAAAGTGGGATGGTCTTTGCTGCTTAGAACCCAGGTTCTCTTAGCAGAATACTGTGTTGGATTAGAGGTGCAATGCAGGCAAACCTGAGCTAGAAACCAGATAGCCAGAGGGTTAACTAAAAGTCCAAAACTAGAGCAAGGGGTAATCAGGCAAAAAAAAGGTCAAAACCAGCCGGGAGCAGATAATCAGAATAGGTAAGCAGAGGGTAAATGAGAGACAAGCCGAGGTCCAGAAGTCAGAAGTGCAGGAAATGTCAGGTGCTTGATCAGAACACCAGAAGATAGGAGAATCACATGCAAAGACTGAGTGAGGACAGGTATAAATACTAAACCAAATCTGATAGGCAGAAAGATAGAGAAAAGAGATAGTCTCAAGGAAAAAACGAACACGCCCAGAAGCCTGAACCAAAGTCAAGGTAATCTTAAGGGAACAGGCGTTTCCTAACAGTACTCCCTCTTCTACGGGGGACAACCAGACCCTTAAACCTTGGCCTAGCTTTCAAACGAAACTTTAAAAGAAATATTTGAACCAAACGACTGGCATGTACTGAATGGGCAGGAACTCAAGTTCATTCTTCTGGCCCATACTGGTTACAGTGAACCAAGTAATGTAGAATACCCCTGACATTTCTAGAATCCACAATTCTCTGCACCTCAAATTCCACATCTCCCTCAACTTGAACTGGAGGAGGAGGTTTCCTGAGTGGATTAGATGGTGGAAAACTTTTTTTTAGGAGAGATTTGTGAAAAAATCATGAATTTAAAAATATGGAAGAAGAGCCAGACGAAAAGACACAGGGTAAATAATTTCAACAATTTCATATGGACCATGAAATAAATCTAGGAGCAAACTTACGAGAAGGCACTTTCAGTCGCAGAATTTTCGTAGAAAGCCACACCTTTTGACCCACACTAAATACAGGACCTACAGTACGTCTTTCGTTAGCATTTTTCTTTTGAATAACTTGGGAGTTTTTCAGGTTCAATTGAACCTGAGCCCAAACTGTGCACAGTTTATTTGATTCAACGTCTACCTCAGGATTATCACTAAATTGAACCAAAATGAGGATAAAAACCATAATTGCAGAAAAACGGCGAGGCATCAAGAGAAACATGGTAATGATTATTTATAGCAATTTCCGCTAAAGGAAGATATAAGACCCATTCGGCCTGGTTATCAGCAATATAACACCTAAGACATTGTTCCAAGATTTGATTAAAACATTCGGTTTGACCATTAGTCTAAGGGTGGAATGCAGAGGAGAATTATAACTGTACCCCAAGTTTCCTACAGAAAGCTCTCCAGAAGCTAGCCACAAATTGTACACCTCTATCAGAGACAATATTTTCCGGCATACCATGCAGACAAACCACTTGATCAATAAACAATTTAGACAAAGTTTTGGAATTAGGAAGTAGAGGCAATGGGATGAAATGACACATTTAATTGAAACAGTCCACCGCAACCCAAATTACAGTTTTCCCTTCAGAGGGAGACAAATCGGTAACAAAATCCATGGACAGATGAGACCAAGGACTCTGCGGAACCAGCAATGTCAGCAGTTCACACATAGGACGAGTTCGAGGAGTGTTAGCGCGAGCGCAGACATTGCAGGCAAAGACATAGGAACTCACATCACGAGACAAGGATGGCCACCAATAGGGCCGCGACACCAACTTTTTAGTACTTGTTATCCCTGGATGTCCACATAAAACAGAATCATGTAACTCATTGAGCAAACTAAACCTGAACTGGGGAGGTACAAACAACTTCCCAGCAGGAAGGGTTTGCGGAGCGAGTTGCTGACATTCTTTAATCTCAGCTGAAAGATCCAATGATATGGCAGAAACCACAATTCCCTTAGATAAAACAGGTTCAGGAGGAATATCGGGGACCAGTGAAGAACAAAAGCTTTGGGACAATGCGTCAGCCCTGATATTTTTAGACCTAGGTCTGTAGGTTACAGTAAAGTCACATTTGGTAAAGAACAAAGCCCACCTAGCCTGTCTGGGATTGAGTCTTTTGGTGGATTCCAAAAAGGTTAGGTTTTTATGGTCAATCAGTACAGTAATTTGATGTTTGGCTCCCTTTAGAAAGTGGTGCCATTCTTCAAACTCCCACTTAATAGCAAGAAGCTCACCACCTATATCACAATTTCTTTCAGTGGAAGAAAATTTGCAAGAAAAAAAAGTACAAGCATGCAAGTTAGTTAATACAGAAGACCCTTGGGACAACACAGCCCCCACACCAATTTCTGAGGCATCAACCTCATCAATAAAGGGACTAGAAAGGTCAGGCTGAACAAGTACAGGTGCTTTCATAAAACATTGTTTTAAGGTTTCAAATGCGGAGGACACAGTAGGTTTCCAATTTACAAGATCAGAGCCCACTTTAGTAAGATTTGTCAAAGATTTGGCAATGAAGGAAAAATTATAAATTCATTTTCAGTAATAATTTGCAAAACCCAAGAACCTCTGCAGAACCTTTAATGAAGTGGGTTGTACCCAATCAAGAATTGCATGAACTTTAGCGGAGTCCATATGAAAATCATTAGGAGACAGCACATACCCCAAAAAATGTATTTCCTGAACTCTGAAAATACATTTTTCAAACTTTGCGTAAAGACAATTTTCCCTCAGTACTTGGAGGACGGAACATAAATGTTGGACATGAGAGGACCAATCGGAAGAAAATACAAGAATATCGTCCAGATACACTACCACAAAGTGCCCAATAAAATTTCTGAAAATATCATTAACTAGGTTTTGAAAAACTGCAGGAGCATTTCTTAAACCAAAGGGCATGACCAAATACTCATAATGACGATCTGGAGAATTAAATGCTGTCTTCCACTCATTGCCTTTGCAGATACGAACCAAACTGTAGGCCCCGTGTAAATCTAGTTTAGAGAACCACTTGGCTCCCTGGGATCTGATTAAACAGGTCCTGGATGAGTGGGAGAGGATATTCATTCTTAAAAGTAATCTTATTTAATTTACAATAGTCGATATAGGGTCTTAAACGGCCATCTTTCTTTTCAACAAAGAAAAAACCTGCTCCCACCAGAGAAGTAGACGGAAATTGTCTTTAATATAATCCTTCATGGCCTGTCTTTCCGGGGCAGAAAGATTATAAAAGCGCCCCTTGGGCAGCTTAGCATTAGGGAAAAGTATGATAGGACAGTCATACGGCCTATGAGGAGGGAGAGATTCAAAATGGACTTCAGAAAATACATCCTCAAAATCTTGAACAAACTCAGGCAATAATAGTGCGTTGCAAGAGACATTAGCAGTAGACAAAGACATGCAAGAATCATAACATTTAGAATTCCACTTAATCAAATCTGCTTTCACCCAATCAATAAATGGTTTATGTGTTTGTAACCATGGGATACCCAACATTATTTCGGAGTGCAAATTTTCTAAATTAAAGAGATTTGTTCAGTATGCAAAGTACCCACTTTCAATGTAACAGGCGGAGTAGAGAACTTGACTGACCCCTGAGCAAGAGGAGTATTATTGAGAGCAGAAACTTTGACTGGAGTACTCAACTGAACAAGAGGGATAGCATTAGCAACCTGAAAATCTAAGAAATTTGCCGCAGAACCACAATCTACGAAAGCTTGTCCAGAAACAAAAATTATTATCAAAACCCAAATCAACAGGCAAAAGTACATTTTTAGAAAATGTGGGGGAAACAACTGACAGCCCAAATGGCATTCCCGAGGACCATCTAGGCTCTGAAGTTTTCTTGAGCTGGACGTTCTGGGCGTTTGGAACAGTTCTTGAGTGTATGACCTGCTTCCACACAATAGAAACACAGCTCCTTGCGACTTCTAAAAAGTCTCCGTTCCTGAGAGGACATGGTGGATCCCAACTGCATGGGCTCTTGTGCATCAGAAGAAGGGCTCTCAGTGCAGGGAAGGGGAGCGGCCATAATTGATTTTTCATTTTTGCGCTCCCATAGTCATAGGTCCAGATGTACTACAAGGGCAAGGTATCCTCTAGAGTCAGGGGTGGAGGATAATTTATTAAGAGATATTTACATTTTTCTGAAAGACCTCGACAGAATTGACAACAGTGTGCAGCATCATTCCATTGAGAAGAAGTAGACCATCGTCTGAACTCTGAACAATAATCCTCGACAGGACGCAGTCCTTGCTGGAGAGACAGCATGTTGGCCTCTGCTACTGCTGTAACATCTGGTTCTCCATAAATTAAACCCAGGGCCGCAAAGAAGTTCAGGGGCAACAGGTCCCAATGAAAAGGCCCAGGTTTGAGGATCACCCTGCAATAGTGAAATACCAATACCCACTCGCTGTTGCTCAGTTCCAGAGGAGATAGGTCTTAGTTCAAAATATAATTTACAACTGTCCAAAAAATTGGCCGTAGACTTAGGGTATGTTCACACGGCCTATTTACGGACGTAATTCGGGCGTTTTTGCCCCGAATTACGTCTGAAAATAGCGCCTCAATAGCGCTGACAAACATCTGCCCATTGAAAGCAATGGGCAGACGTTTGTCTGTTCACACGAGGCGTATATTTACGCGCCGCTGTCAAATGACGGCGCGTAAATAGACGCCCGCGTAGAAGAAGTGACCTGTCACTTCTTTGGCCGTAATTGGAGCCGCTATTCATTGACTCCAATGAATAGCAGCGCTAATTACGGCCGTAATTGACGCGGCGTTCAAGCGCCTGCACATGCCGGTACGGCTGAAATTACGGGGATGTTTTCAGGCTGAAACATCCCCGTAATTTCAGCCGTTACGCACCCCCGCCGTGTGAACATACCCTTATGATCACCAGTGAAACGATCAGGTAAGTTCACTCTAGGTTCCACAGGAGATGCGGCTGAAGCAACTGCGCACTTTCATACTGTTGAATCCTTACAGTCAGAGCTTGTACCAGCTGAGTCAGATCTTGCATCTGATCCACCAGGGCTTTCATAGGTTCCATCATGGAAAAAATAATATACATGGGCTTGTGATTATGTTATGGAAATGCAAGTTTGAGCGATTTTCCAAAGGCTGCTGGAGTCTGCCAGGAGAGAGGGTGCACATAAAACTGCAACCTCAAATCCATAACCACTTTGATCGACAGAGTCTAAGGCTACTCTAAGGTGTTCGCCAGATCCGACCGCAAGGTGGGATGGTCTTTGCTGCTTAGAACCCAGGTTGTTTTAGCAAGAGTACTGTGTTGGATTAGAGGTACAATGCAGGCAAACCTGAGCTGGAAACCAGATAGCCAGAGGGTTAATTGAAAGTCCAAAACTAGAGCAAGGGGTAATCAGACAAAGCAAAGGTCAAAACCAGCCGGAAGCAGATAATTAGAACCAGTAAGCAGAGAGTAAACAAGAGACAAGCCGAGGTCAGTATTCACGAGGTCCAGAAGTCAGAAGTGCAGGAAATGACAGGAGCTTGATCGGAACAGCAGAAGATAGGAGAATCACAAGCAAAGACTGAGTGAGAAGGACAGGTATAAATACTAAACCAAATATGATAGGCAGAAAGATAGAGAAAGGAGATAGGCTCAAGGAAAAAAACAGACACGCCCAGAATCCAGAACCGTTGTCATGGTAATCTTAAGGGAACAGGCATTTTCTAACAAGATGTGGACCGGATACTGACGGCACAGCTGCTGGAAGAACTCGCACAAGAGCTCCAGCAGATTTTTGAGCAAAGGAACATAATCTGTTCCCACACTCTGTCAACAAATCTGCCAAAAAGAGGTCAAACACACAAGAAGCCTCACACGACCAGCACTGTGAGAAACACAAACGTAATCATTAAAGGGTTTTCTTATAAAGATCATTTATCACCTATCCACAGGATAAATTATAAATGTTTGACTGGTGGGGGTCTGACTGCTGGGACCCTTACCGATCCTAAGGATGGGGTCCCGAAGTGCCCTATGTGAATGCAGCGGCAGTGCGTATGTTCGGCCACCACTTTATTCACTTTCTATGGGGCTGCCAGAGATAGTGCTTCGCTTTCTCCAGCAACACCAATAGAAGTGGTGGCCTTTGGCCATATCACCAGGTATAGACGTTGTCGAGGGACCCCTGATATCGAGATAGGTGCAGGTCCCAGAGCTGGGGCTCGCATCTATCAGACTTTTACGCCATATCCTGTGGATATGCCATAAATGTCTGAGATGGGATTAACCCATTAACCCGTTCGTACATATAGGCATACCATTACATACTAATTTCGGTCTATTGACTGCCATAGGACATAATGGTATGCTCAGTAGATGGCAAGAGCGCCGGAGCGTTGCCAACTAAATCCACTTCAGCTGCTGGCCGTAGTATGCAGCCGACATCCTCCTGCAATGGCTGGCATCAGAGTTACCTAAGATGCCGCAGCATCTTAGTGGCCACAGTGGGAGGGGGCTCCCTCTGTCATCCCATTTGTGCCATGGCAAACGTGGCATAACAACATGCCCCAGGCGTGCCATGGCTATATACCATGGCCTAATAGATTGCTCTTTCAGTTTTACACTGACAGGCAAAGCATTATATGAGTGATCAGAAGAGTGCATGATGAAGTCTCCTAATGGCACTAAGAAAATAGTTACACACAGATTAATAAAGTTTATTAGGAAAGAAAAACTGTTTCCATAAAAAGTGGTTTTATTTAGCATAAGTGTTGAAATAATAACACACATACAGTGAAGGAAATAAGTATTTGATCCCTTGCTGATTTTGTAAGTTTGCCCACTGTCAAAGACATGAACAGTCTAGAATTTTTAGGCTAGGTTAATTTTACCAGTGAGAGATAGATTATATTTAAAAAAAAACAGAAAATCACATTGTCAAAATTATATATATTTATTTGCATTGTGCACAGAGAAATAAGTATTTGATCCCTTTGGCAAACAAGACTTAATACTTGGTGGCAAAAACCTTGTTGGCAAGCACAGCAGTCAGACATTTTTTGTAGTTGATGATGAGGTTTGCACACATGTTAGATGGAATTTTGGCCCACTCCTCTTTGCAGATCATCTGTAAATCATTAAGATTTCGAGGCTGTCGCTTGGCAACTCGGATCTTCAGCTCCCTCCATAAATTTTTGATGGGATTAAGGTCTGGAGACTGGCTAGGCCACTCCATGACCTTAATGTGCTTCTTTTTGAGCCACTCCTTTGTTGCCTTGGCTGTATGTTTCGGGTCATTGTCGTGCTGGAAGACCCAGCCACGAGCCATTTTTAATGTCCTGGTGGAGGGAAGGAGGTTGTCACTCAGGATTTGACGGTACATGGCTCCATCCATTCTCCCATTGATGCGGTGAAGTAGTCCTGTGCCCTTAGCAGAGAAACACCCCCAAAACATAATGTTTCCACCTCCATGCTTGACAGTGGGGACGGTGTTCTTTGGGTCATAGGCAGCATTTCTCTTCCTCCAAACACGGCGAGTTGAGTTAATGCCAAAGAGCTAAATTTTAGTCTCATCTGACCACAGCACCTTCTCCCAATCACTCTCAGAATCATCCAGATGTTCATTTGCAAACTTCAGACAGGCCTGTACATGTGCTTTCTTGAGCAGGGGGACCTTGCGGGCACTGCAGGATTTTAATCCATTACGGCGTAATGTGTTACCAATGGTTTTCTTGGTGACTGTGGTCCCAGCTGCCTTGAGATCATTAACAAGTTCCCCCCGTGTAGTTTTCGGCTGAGCTCTCACCTTCCTCAGGATCAAGGATACCCCACGAGGTGAGATTTTGCATGGAGCACCAGATCAATGTTGATTGACAGTCATTTTGTATGTCTTCCATTTTCTTACTATTGCACCAACAGTTGTCTCCTTCTCACCCAGCGTCTTACTTATGGTTTTGTAGCCCATTCCAGCCTTGTGCAGGTCTATGATCTTGTCCCTGACATCCTTAGAAAGCTCTTTGGTCTTGCCCATGTTGTAGAGGTTAGAGTCAGACTGATTAATTGAGTCTGTGGACAGGAGTCTTTTATACAGGTGACCATTTAAGACAGCTGTCTTTAATGCAGGCACCAAGTTGATTTGGAGCGTGTAACTGGTCTGGAGGAGGCTGAACTCTTAATGGTTGGTAGGGGATCAAATACTTATTTCTCTGTGCACAATGCAAATAAATATATATAATTTTGACTATGTGATTTTCTTTTTTTTTTTTTTATATAATCTATCTCTCACTGGTAAAATTAACCTAGCCTAAAAATTCTAGACTGTTCATGTCTTTGACAGTGGGCAAACTTACAAAATCAGCAAGGGATCAAATACTTATTTCCTTCATTGTATATGGTATCGCCGCGATCATAATGACATATATAGTAAAGTTAACACATTATTTAAGCCAGACGTTTACTGACATAAAAGAAAAAAGCTAAAAAAAATAGGCAGAATTGGGTTTTTTTCTATTCCCCCCAAAATAAATTCATAAAAATTAATCTATAAATTATATATACCCCCAAATGGTTTTATTAAAAAAAATATGACTCGTCCTGCAAAAGCAGGCCTGCATACAGCTACATTTCTGAAAAAAGAATGTAATACTCGTGCAATTCGGCAACATCTTTTTTCCATGAGATGTGCTATTTTTGTGCAAAAGTAGTAAAACATAAAAAAAGCCTATACATATTTGATATCGTCATTATCGTACCGAACCATAGAATAAACGTTACATGTTAATTATGCAGCACAGTGAACAGCATAAATTTAAAATGCAAAAAAACAATGGCGGAATTGCTGTTTACTTTCATCCACCTCTTAAAAAACAATAATAAAAGGTTAGTCAATAAGTTATATGTACCGCAAAATGGTGCCGTATAAACATACAACTCATCCTGCAAAAAACAAGCCCCAGTATGGCTCCTTTTACAGTAAGTAAAAAGTTAAGGCTCTCTAAATGTGGCAATACAAAAACAAATGATTTTAAAAAAGTGTTTTTTTTACATGCAAACGTAGTAAAACATAGAAAATATATATAAATTTGGTATCGCTGTTATCATAACGACCCTCAGAATAAAGTTAACTTGTCATGTTTACTGCAAAGTGAGCGCCGTAAAAACAAAACTCAAAAACAATGGCGGAATTGCAACTTTTTCAAGCCCCCCCCCCCCCCCAAAAAAATTATATACGTTTTCTAATACATTATATTTACCCCACAATGGTGACATTAAAAAAATACAACAGATAAATTAAAATGTTATGGCCCTCGGAAAAATAAAAATCTCTGCGTCCTCAAGGCTCAAAATAGCTGCATCCTGAAGGGGTTCAGCCTTCCGTTGGAGAAATTTGTCAGGAGGATTTAATGACATGTACCTCCAATGGAAGGCTGCAACATATGCCACTGTATAGGCATACAGTGGCATACATCGCCCATAGGATCCCATATTACAAAAACTTATTGCGTGTGGCATATATGTTTTTTTTTACTGTATTTTACTGTATAGAATATCGTAGTCTACTATGCTATTTTATACAGTAACAAAAAAGGTATGCAGACGGCATATGCCAAAAGGCTGCTCTTTTGGCATATGCCGATGCATGGGGCCCTAGGTATGCTGAACATAGAACGTAGATCTCAAATGTGATGTGAACACACCCTTATAATGATACTGTGAATTACTGAGCTATCTTTAAAACACATTATAATGACACTGCTCCTCCTTGTGGACAGTTTTAGAATTACAACTACTGTGTTCTAGTTTGTGTTCCATAGCTGCCCCATACAGTATAATGCCCACACAGATGCCATAATACAGTATAATGCTCCCACACAGTATAATGCCCACACAGAAGCCCCCATACAGTAAAATGACCATACAGATGTCCCCATACAGTATAATGCCCCCATAGCTGTCCCATACAGTATAATGCTTTATAATTTCCCCGTACAGTATAATGCCCCCACAGCTGCCCCATATAATGCCCCCATAGCTGCCCCCATAAAGTATAATGCCCTAGATCTCCCCAATACAGTATAATACCCTCTCAGCTGCCCCATACAGTATAATGCCCCTATGGCTGCCCCATACAGTATAATGCCCCCTTAGCTGCCACATACAGTATAATGTCTTCTTAGCTGCCACCATACAGTCTAATGCCCCATAGCTGCCACTATACAGTATAATGCCACCTTAGCTGCCCCTATAAAGTATAATGCCCCCTTAGCTGCCCCTAGTGCCAGTGCCCACATATAAAGTGCCAGTGCCCATGCTGATAGTGCCACAATGCCCATGTAGATAGTGCCACACACATTGCCCATGTAGATAGCTCCAGTGACCCCTGTAGATTGTGCCCATAAAGTACCCCAGTGCCCATGTAGATAATGCAACACCCCGTTGAAGATAGCGCAACACCACTGAAGATAGCGCCATTGAGGCTCTCTCTAGGAGCGGAACCCCCAGACAGAGCATTGGCCACTCTGTGGCCGGGGATTCCACTCCAGGAGGAGCCCCTGATGTCACTGTCCATATATGGGGTCATTGCCAATGCTCTGGCCGGGTATTCTGCTCCAGGAGTAGCCCCTGGCGTCACTGTATATATATGGATAGTGACGCCAGAGGCTCCTCCAGGATCGAAATCCCCCGCCAGAGCTTCAGTAATGCTCTTGCCAGGGGTTCCGCTCCTGGAGGAGCCACTGATGTCACTGTCCATATGGATAGTGATGTCAAGGGCTTTCCCAAGACAGGAGTCCCCAGCAAAAGAGCTTGTGTTGCGCTGGCTGGAGACTCCATAGTTAAAAGCCTGAAATCACTGTCCATATATGGACAGTGACATCAAGGGCTTCCCCGGGTTCAGCGCTTAAAGTAGCACTGTGCCCGGGGAGTCCACGAGTGGAGGAGTTTTACAATGTGATAATGTTACAATAAACCTACCCTTCATGTATAAGCAAAACTATTATGATGATGTCACAATGGTGTTCGTCTTTATTTCAGGACTGTTCTATTTTGGTGATGTTACAATATTGTTTGTGTTGATTACTAGGCTGTGCTTTATTATGTTGATGTCGCAATATTCTTTGCATTTATTTCTAGCCTATTTTTTTTTGTGGTAATGTCACAGTAGTGAATGGCGATAGGCTATATTCTGATAGTTCCTTGCTTCAGCATTGGATTCAACTGTACTTCTGTCTGTATCTGAGAATTGACACTGGGACATACCACAGGCTGCCCGGGACAGCGTGACACCGCCTGGAATTCGGGCACTTTGTAATCCAAAAGCTGATTTATGAAGAGCCAGGTGTCATAGAGTGCCCCTCGTTTGGTTCCTTAAGAAATGGTTCCAATTTCTCTGGTATATCATAAGAGAATCATTAACACAGTCCCTTAAAAGCAATGGAGTAGACTAGTGTTTACCAACCAGAGTACCCTTGTTCCTCCACACAATGTGCCACCTGAATAAAAAAAAATGCCCACACTGTGTCCCCTGTTTAAAACAAAACGCCCACATTGTGCTCCTGAATAAAAATATGCCCCACACTGTGCCCGTGAATAAATAAAAATGCCACACTCCCCCTGATTTAAAAAAAAGCCTAGACTGTGCCCATGAATTAAGAACAATGCCCCACTGTGCCCCAAATTACAAATATGCCCCACACTGTGCGCCCTGAATATAATAGCACTACACACTGTTACCCCTAAATATAATAGCTCTACACACTGTGCTATCTTTTCTTTCCCTGAATAAGGCTGTGTTCACATCACCGTCGATTTCTGCTGAGGGGTTCCGTCAGAAGCCTTAGCTTTCGTTTCCTTCACCATTGAACTCAAATGTGACGGAAACCTAGCTAATGGGTTCCGTTTGTCACCGTTTTGACAGGGTTCTGTAGTTTTGACGGAATCTATACCGGAGTCGGCTGCGCTATTGGTTCCGTCAAGAACAACGGAACCCTGTCACAACGGTGACAAACGGAACCTATTAGCTAGGTTTCCATCAACATTGAGTTCAATGGTAAGGGAAACGGAAGCTAAGGTTTTCGTTTGCTTTTCCGTTGAGGGGTTAACCCGACGGAAACCTCAGACGGAAACCCTCAGCAGAAGGGCAGCAGTGATGTGAACAGGCCCTAAAATAGCTCTACACACTGTACTCCTTGATTATAATATAATATAATAGATTTACACATTGTGCCCTCTGAATAAAAAAAATGCCCACACTGTGACCCCCAATTAAAAAAGTTCCCACACTGTGCCCCTGAATAAAAATATCCCGCACACTGTGGCTCCTGAAAAAGATATGCCTCCACTGTACCCTGATTTAATAAAAATGCCCAAAAGTATGTTCACACTAAATAAAACATTGGCAATTCTGTGCTCCAGAATAAAAAATAGTTTTTGACTTTATGTCACCAAAGTGTTTGTTTATTGGCGGTGTTCTGTTTTGATGATGCTGCAATAGTGTTTCTCTTTATTTCTAAGCTGAATTTTATTGTGATGAAGAGATACTAAAGTGTTTCTATTTATTTCTAGTCTGTGTTCTATTGTGGTCATTTCACAATAGTGTTTGTCTTTTTCTCTAAGGCTATGTGCTATATTGACGATTTCACAATAGTGTTTGTGTTTATTCCTAGCCTATGTTCTATTGTAGTGATATCACAATAGTGATGGTCTTAATTGCTAGGCTATGTTCTATTGTGGTGTCATAAATGCAATGTATCTTCATTACAGTGCACTATTGTAATGATGTCAAAATAGAGTTTTCCTGTATTCCTAGTGTCGATGTCGGTAGCAGATTCAGAGTCCAGTGGCTGAAATGATCTGGTAGGAGGGTAATAATAGTAAGAGTAGTCAAGTAACAGTCCAGATACAATACAAAGATAAGCAGCAGTAATTTGGAGCAGGAGGCAGGGAAGTGGTCAAGAAACAATCCAAGTTTGGTACACAGATAAGCGGCAACAGGTTATAGCATGAGGGATATATGTGGTCAGGAAACAATCCACGTTCGGTACACAAATGAGCAGCAACAGTTTGTAGAGTATGGCAGAATGGAACTAGACTACAGGCAGAAAACTGAATAGTCTGGCAAGGAGAAAGTGCAAGGGAAAGACTTTGGTTTCACCATTTTGGCTTACTATAAATCAGTCAATCAAGGCAAGGAATCCAAAGAGGCAATAATCAATAGAACCTGGACAATAGATTCAACAGTGGAGCTGTCAAACACTTCAGATGGCTCAATGAGAAGAGCTACTGCCTGGGCCTGGGTTAAAAAATCCTGATACCTAGGCTGTATTTTACTGTGATGATGTCACAAAACGGTTTCCTCTATTCCTAGGCTGTGTTACATTGTGATAATGTTACAATAAACTTACCCTTCATGTATAAGCAAAACTATTGTGATGATGTCACTATAGACAACATATTTTACTATACTACATTTTATTGGGATGTTTGTGTTTCTCTCCTGTTCTTTTGTGATGGTGTTACAGTAGTGTTTTTCTTTATTTCAAAGCTGTGTGCTATTGTGATGATGGCACAATGGTGTTTATATTTATTTATATGCTGTGCCCTATTATGATAATAGTCACTAAAGTGTTTGTCATTATTCTTAGGTTGTGTACTATATTGTACTATATTGATGATTTCAGAATTGTCTGTCTTCAGTCTTTAGTCCTAGGCTGAGCTATATTATGATGATGCTACAATAGTGTTGGTCTTTATTCCTAGCAAGTCCTAGCCATTTATATGCTATGCCCTATTATGATAATAGTCACTATAGTATTTGTGTTCTACAGGGTGGGCCATTTATATGGATACACCTAAATAAAATGGGAATGGTTGGTGATATTAACTTCCTGTTTGTGGCACATTAGTATATGGGAGGGGGGAAACTTTTCAAGCTGGGTGTTGACCATGGCGGCCATTTTGAAGTCGGCCATTTTGTATCCAACTTTCGTTTTTTCAATGGGAAGAGGGTCATGTGACACATCAAACCGAGATTTTCACAAGAAAAACAATGTGGTGCTTGGTTTTAACGTTACTTTATTCTTTCATGAGTTATTTACAAGTTTCTGACCGCGCCATCTAAGCTGTCAGAAAGAGGGGGTGGCCCCCTCTGATGTCCCATCGCCCCCCCCCCCCATGACGCGATCGTGGAATAGCGAAGATTTCTGCCTGAGACAGAGCTAAATAATACCCTGTCAAAATCACAATATGTTGTAAAACATTAGTATTACAGTATATCATGCAAGCGATCTAATAATTGCTGGTTCAAGTTCCCTAGGAGGACAAATAAAAAGACTAAAATACAGTTAAACAAAGGTTTTTTAACATATATAAAAAAATAAATAAAAAAAAAGTTCAAAACCCCCCTTTTTACATTTTTCCCCAAAAGCTATGTTAAAAAAACAAAAACATAACTGGTATCGCTGCACCACTCAATCAACTGAAGAATTTAAAAGTTACGGCTCTCGGAATAAAGTTAATATGTCTTTTTTACCATACGGTGAATGCCGTAAAAATGAAACCATAAAAACATTGAGGAATGAGGTTTTTTTTTTCCATTCCACCCGCAAAGATTTTTTTTCCAGTTTCCCAATACATTATATGGTACAATAAATGGTGCATCAAAAATTACAACTCATCCCGCAAAAAACAAGCCCTCATACGGCTATATCAACAGAAAAAAATAAAACGTTGCGACTTTTGAAGTTGGGGAAAAAAAAGCGAAAATTAAAAACCGATTACGGAAGCTCCTAATACATGTCCTGTTGGGTTCTCTTGAGGACTGGATTGGGAAACACTAAAGTAGGAGTTGGGGGATAGAAATTGTGTCACATTCCACTAGAGGGCAGTCTTGTGCTTCAATAAACACGTTCACTACACCGGCTGGATTGCACAATTATTGATACCACCCATTCTCCTCTCTTCTACTTCCTGCTTCACTTCTTGTCAGCTCTGCAGTGGTCAACATTCACGTCTATACAATGGCTGCCGGTCTGAGACTCCTTGGAAGATCACTTCAACAACTGAGCAATATCTCTAATGTCTCCTCAGCGAGAGTCCCCGCCTGTGCCGGTATCAGGTAAACCTGTACTCCCTGCAATAGTGTCAGTTGTGTATATGTCTATTAACCCTTTGTTCTGCCTGATGCACATGATTTTGGATTCCCCTGACCTCCCATGTCAAGGTCAATGATCCTAAATGTATAATGCATGTAATAAATGGTTTATGATATGCCAGTATATAGTTATGAAATTATTTCATAGGGGTTAATATTCACCTTGATCAATATTGGTGATGTCACCATGCAGAAAATGTTCCGTATTTCTGTTGCGATACAATACACTTTATTTGACAAATTGTGAATAACTTCAATGGAGTTTACAGCGAAAGGTTTCCGTAGTCTGTGTCTGTCTTGCTGAATGTCTGCTGTGAACTTTGTCCTACTTCTGTGCTGGCAATGAGTGTGTAATAAGAGGGGACTCTAATCGCAACGTAAAACTTTGCCTACGTTACAGGTTCAGGACGGCCGTCATCACACTATTCATAGACATGTCTTGGAGCCCACATTTACTTGGTAACCCAGTGTTATCTCAGGTCTTGTTCACATGGTGCAGATTCTGCATGCATTTTTTTTAAGCAAAAACCAGAATTGGATCCAGAAGTGGAGACCCAAGTTCTCTCTTTTATATATCCTGTTTACATTCCGTTCCTGGTTTTGTCTTAAAAAAAAATACATGCAAAATCTGCATGAAATCTGCACTGTGTGAACAAGGCCTAATAACCATGCTGTGCAGATGGGGTGTGGTGCATACATTATGGATTCCAGCCTTTTTGTAGATAGTATTATTGCAGGTCTTTTAAAGACTGAAAAATTTGATAGGCTTTTTATTTTTTTTATATCACTGTGTTTGGTGTAACTTTTTATTTAGTCTTTATTAAAAGTTTGTTTTTCTCTTGAAGAATACAGCTGCTTTGTGTTCTGTATACAGGGCAGATGTATGTAGCGCTAAATCCTGTTCGGTTCAGGTTCCTCTGACGGGTCCAGTGTCAGCGGGTCCTGTGGGTCTCTGACCTGCAGGATCCACCTGTTATCCATCACATCGAAGTTCATAAGTTAGATGTGATGGATTACAGGTGAATTGGACCCGCTGACACTGAACCTGTCAGGTCTGCGGGACTGATGGATTCAGGTCATAGCGAAAGATACAGCTGCTCTGTATAGAGAATACAGAACAGCTGTATCTAAAAAAAAAAAAAGTAAAACAAATTTTTAATAAAGTCTAATTAAAAAGTTACACCAAACACACTGACTGACCTGTTTATAAGAAAAATGTAAAAAAAAAATGCCCCCCAGAGGTTTAAATAGCCCTTAAGTTAGTTAGTTTTTCTGACGGAAACCTCCGACGGAGCATCAGATTGGGACCCCAACGCAGATGTGAACAGAGCCTTAGCTGTTAGCTATTTGGGAGATTAAAAATTAAATAAACAGTGTGTAACTGCCGGGGTATTTAGGGCTACTAGCGATTTCCCCGCTACCCTACTGATTCTACAGGATATGGTGGAGAGACAAGACTGGCCCTGATTAACAATGGTATAAGAGTGTAGAGGTGAAGAGATAGTGTACAGAATGCACTGTGATAGAGACGGAAACCTCCGACGGAACGTCAGAACGGGACCCCAACTCAGATGTGAACAGAGCCTAAACTACTAGGAGATGGAGTTATTCTTAGTAATAAAATGTCCTCCTTTAATCCCCCCAACTGGCAGGTCAGGGTGGTAAGAACTCACTAATTTTATTTCACTGCAGCTAAAATGTCCATCAGAGAGGGCTCTGAAGGTCCACTTCTCCTAGCGGTCTGCACACCGCCATTACAAGCCTGTCTCAGCGTGGTTCCGCTCACCTCCTCTTCGTCCTCACTCCCCATCTCCTCGTCCAGCACGGAGTAGCGCGACTCATATGGGGAGCTGTTGACCGTTGCACCCTCAGCAGACTTTCTCTGTCGCCGAGCTTCCCGCTTGAGTCGTTCGGGCAAACTTCTCGAGCCGCTCCGCAGCATCCATCCAGACACCTCTTTTCCGGCCCTCTCTCTTTTGCCGGCGCCATCTTGGATACTCTGACTCAGCAGCAGAGTTTTCTGTTTTTTAGAGCGGGTCATCGCTGCCGGGCTCTCTAGCACATCTCTCTCCAGCTTAATATCCTCCAGGGATGCAAATTCTACTCGATACAGCGGGATTTTGTAGCGTTTAATGATGGGTACAGCTCTAAACGCACATGTCTGCCTACATGTGCCGCTAGGCCATGCCCCATGAAAGTAGTAATCTGATTAGTTGCTATAGGCAACCGCTCCACTTTACCTTCCCATTATTATCCAGTAGGATTATCTAGTAAAGTGCACTACCTGCTACTGCCAGATAAAAACATCCATACTATAAAAGCGAATGTCTGTATTTTATATTATTGTATTGTGATCCCGTGATAAGGGTTGATAACGGAGAACCACGTTTACGAAAATCTTCCTGGAAACCTGACGAAACTATGTGCCAAATTTGGGGTCAAATGTTCCAAGCGTTTGCGCGCCAATAGAGAGCAGACATTCACATATATTTATATAAATCCAGAAAACTCCTAGCACTAATGTTTATCCATTTTTGTGCTTCTTATAGATTTACTTCTTTATTTGAATGGGTCCCATGTAGAACTATGTTTCCTCCGCAGCGTAAATTTTGGTGATCATTTTGGTTCCACAGCTAAAGTTGTGGTGATCTGCAGAATACCAAGGGCAGCTTGCTTAAAGGGGGGTTTTCCCATCAGAGAGAGACATTTGACATATCCATGGGATATGTCAGATAGATGTGGGTCCCACGTGGGATCCGCACCTATCTCTAGAACCCCGTTCTACCCTTTTTCTGCTCCATCTGCCTCCCCGGCCACTTCCTGACTATATGGTCTGGAGTTAGGAAAACAGCGCTGTTTCCGTAACTCCCATAGTACTGAATGGCTGTTACAAAAGCAGCGTAGCATACGAGCTATGCTGTTTCCCTAACTACCATTCAGTTCTATGGGACTTAAAGGGAACCTGTCACCAGCATTTCACCTATTGAACTTTACTTATGCCTCACTGGCCGCTGCTATCAAAAGTTCATTGCCGTTATCCCCTCTCCTAAACTCCTCCTCCGACTGTAAGTAACGGTCTGCAAACATTTTGCGCCTTTTATCGTAATAATCCGGTGTTCCATTGTGCGCACACACCAGAATAGGACATCAATGCACAAGCGCAGGATTTTCAGTGCTGGGGTAAGGCGAGGAGCTATCAATCAAAAGCAAGGAGGCGGGGTCTCTGAACTCTGAAAGACTTGAGGAATGAAGATCTGACTCTTTTCAAATGAAGATTTGACTCTTTTCTGCTCATTAGCATACAGTGTGTGAACTATAAAAAACTGAATTCTAAAGCTACAGAGCCGACTAAGAAGACAATTATAGGTTATATAGAAATGATTTTTCACCCACTACCACCAGGTATTGCTGGTTTCATAAGTGAAATACTGGTGACAGGTTCCCTTTAAGGAAACTGCTGATTCCTAATTCATGGTTGGAATTCACCTGCTTCTGCCGCAGAACAGGGTTTTGGGGTCCCTGTTCTAGGGATAGGTGCGGGTCCCAGAAATGGGAGCCGCATCTATCTGACATTTATGACCTATCCTGTTGATATATCATAAATGTATGTAATGGGACAACCACTTTAAGAGGGTTTGTTCATTTGGTACAACCCCTTTAAATTTAAACAGGTGGCAGACAATGGGAAACATGTTTATACGTAAATAGATTTATTGCAAAGGTGACCAGCTGCCATTTCAGAATTGGCACACTGTCCTGGTAACATGTTTGTCCTCGCTTATTCTTCATTGGTGACCTTGGGGATGCTGCCAGTGGTCATTCAGGGCACAGCGTCATTACTAAGCCAACAAAGCGTTTTATGTAAAGTAACTTGTGTTGGATTATGTTTATTTATTCGTGTTGGTCTCGTCTCTACAGATGTTGCGTAGTTGTATTCATCACTTAATTCTACTGTGTAGCACAAGGCAATAAGCTGAGATATTGGTTGGTTTACTTGTAGTCCTATGGAAAACCACAGAACTCTGAATAGGATACCACGAAGAGTTGTGCCAAATGACAAATCCAGCTCTGGTAAAGATGTAGCCGACCTAAGTTATGTCTACAATCTGTGACGTTCGGAGGTAAAAATGCAGAATATTTACCGGTAGTTATAAAGCCTGGCAGAGAGTACACGACTATACAATCTAGACAAATATCATACAGGAGAAACTAAGGACCACATTTATCGATTTGTATTTGCGCCTTTTTTGGTGCACTTTACTCCAAATTTGTGTCTAATCTTGCTTTGTGACATATTTATTAACCATTTGCGCCAGAATTTAGAGCCATCTGGGCCATGCTTGTCAGTTTGTAAAAGTGGAGTGAAAAGTGGACATGGCTTAATGCTTGGCTAGGATCTAGACAGATTTATGAAATTCAACTTTTTAAAAAGTTGCAAATGAGTAAAAAAAGCTGCATTTCTACTTCACGCAGATCGTGGCGTTATGTTAGACAGTGTGAATGTTAATGGCCGTAATCTATGTTAGATTATGTCGATAAAGTAGTTAAGCTTTAACGTTGACATTGGCCTAAATGACATCACTTTTGATAAATGTAGGCCTATATATTTAAAGAATTCATTTACACCTTCCTGGGATATGCCATCTTTTCCTGATCAGTTGGGGACTAACTAACAGTTCTCAGCATGAAGCGTTCACAGTACTAGTTAAGCACTGCATCCAGAGCTAAGATGAGGGGTAGGCGGTTGCCTATGGTGCCATTGGGGGGTGCAAATTATAGATTTTAAAAAAAAACACACTCTGCCTTTTACACTTCTTTGTATGGCCAATCAGGCACCTTGTCCGAGTGGATGATAATGCTGTAGGTTCCAGGATCTAATAAATGAATTCTCTGCACTAAAGGGAAGCGCTCATTGGAATGGCTCCTGACGCACAGACAAAGGGTTGGGGTGAGGGTGCATTATAAGACCCCTGGCATCAGCTCCTTCACAGTCCTTTAGAATGAAGAGGCATTTCCCTGCCCAATGGATGCACGGGATTGGTGCTGTACAAGGAAATAAACCGAGCCCCATTTACTTGACTTGGGCAGTGATTCAGTTCCCTGCGATATGCCATCACTTTTTAAAATGGGAATACTCTTCTTCAATGATAGTTGGTGTATAATTGACATACAGGTATCGACAGTTACAGTTCTGCACCAATATATCACAACCCCCCCCCCCCCTCTGCTTCTTCAATGTTTAAATGGCCACTGTAGTCCAACCAATTGAAGGCCTAGCAATCTTCATTTAAGCCCAGCCTACTAGATCCCCTTCAGTGTTGATTTCGCAGGTGGCTCCGACGTATTAAAATGGTTGTCCAGGATTAGAAATAAAGGTTCTGCTTTTTTCCAAAAACTGCGATACCAGACTAAGTTGTTTCTGGGGAGAGGAGTAAAACAGACCCCTTTTTTTTTTTTTTTTTTTAAATCCTGGACAACTCCTATAAAGTCTATGTAAACCTTTTAAAATGGCACTCCTTTTTATTTATAAAAGAAAAAAAAGTCAATCAGTATGATTGGTGTAACTTTATAAATAGTTTTTATTAAAAAAATGTTTGACTTTTTGAGATACTTTCTCTGTATTCTGTATAGACATCAGCTGTATTTGCTAAATCCTGTTCCCGTCAGGTCCGCGGGACTGAAAGGGTTCAGAGAAAGCGGGTCCGAACCACCGGAAATCTATCATATCTAAGATCATAATTTAGATAAAATAGATTACAGGTGGTTCCTGTGTGTCAGAGACGCGCAGGACCCACTGACACTGAACCCGTCACGTCCGCGGGACTCAGGTCTTAGCGAACAATACATCTGCTCTGTATAAAGGATACAGAGCGGCTATATCTCAAGAAGTAAAAATAATACAGTAAAAACTATTAATAAAGTTGCAACAATCACACTGATCTTTATATTTAAAAAAAATAAAAAATGCCTTTCAAAGTTTTACACAGCCGTTAAGTGATTATTTGTTTTCCAAACCTCAAGGTTGTTGTTCCTTTACACCATCACATCTTTTTCCTTCCAAATATCCGTCTGTGGTTTCTATGAAACACTTGTCTTCAGTCTATTGTCTTTCCAGCATTTATCTCTAGCACCTTAGAAATCTTTATAGTAGTGGCTCTTACCACTTATGGTATCTTTTTATATTCCTCTTCTAGATTTATTATTGTCTTCAACATTCTTGCTCATTCATCAACATCCTCCACTTATGCAAACAAAATCTTTGCAATTTATTATGGAAACGTTTTTTATATAGACTTCGACGACTTTTTAACAAACCCAAATAATTTTTTTTCTCTTCCTAATTTTCTAGATGCCAGCACTCTCAGCCCAGCTCCCATGAGGAGAGATCACGACTAGAGCCTAGCCAGGCCAAGACCTTAATGGACATTGGCACAAGACGCATATTCACGGCTGACTACGACATTTTCAGAGAGAGTGTCAGAAAGTTTTTCCAACAAGAGGTGGCACCTTACCATGCCGAGTAAGTGGGTATATGTTCTCCATTATCTATGGTTAGTCTTTGCATTTTCCTGAACCATGGTAGTAATGATGGTCACTGCTGTGTTGCCATTCTGGCCGTCTCTTGTCGAGAAAACGTTGCTATAGTGAGCAAATGACGTCACACACCTTTTTAACTAAGGCATAAAACAGCATATTTTTTATAGTATAGCATATAATATAAACACTGTTCACTTTTAAACAATTCCTATATAATCTGATCATGGCATCTTAGGACCAAAATATCGGCTTGTTTTACCTAAAGGGCATTCCTAATAAAGAGAACAAAGGATGACTTAGTTAGGGGGTGGGTTATAAAGTATCTCCCAATAAACCCCAAATGAGCCTAAGGCCTCGCTTTTGCGGCCGCAATTTATCCGCATTTTTGTGGATAAATTGCAGACCCATTCATTTCTATGGCTCCAAGCAACACGACCGTGGTTTACATGAGTCCGTGTGGGGGCCACAAATTCTGGACCGCAAAAATTCAGGACAAATCATTTTACGGTCCGGGTTTGCGGATGCATCAATACTGGTAAATTGTTTTGGATCTGTGAGTCCTAATGACACGGATGCAAAACAAGGGTTTATTTGTGGTCCTGTGAAGGATGGAGTGGACAGAAGTTAATGTTTATAATAATTTTCTTTCTTTAATAAAATATAGACTATAGAGTTGTGTACATAATTGTGATGAAGCAATAGTAATAGGATTAGATAAGTATACGTGGCAAGATGGCCCCTGAACAGGGACTACGCACTAATAAAATAACAAGTCACTTCCTGGTATGAACGAACTATGAACTAGGAAGACATATCTAAAGGACCAGATAAGGGTGAACCTATCCAAGGATGACACAAAGTAACAAGAGGCTTACAGTGATACGTGCTTTTATAAAAGTGTGATAACATGTACCCACCCCCAGGAGAAAGGAGATATAGAACAAATGTGTGTAATAAATAAGTCAGTGACGCCTGATGCTGAGTGAGGAGCTTTGTACCAGACTCTGTGTGGTGTGATTCCTTTCGTACGAACTCAGCGTATTATCCCTGCCGGTTGAGACTGATTAGTACCCGAACAGTCCGATGGACCGCAACGGACCCGTGGTTTTGCGGACCGCAAAACCAAATCGGCTGTGTGCATGAGGCCCAAGTTATTTGCAAGTGCAAAAACTTAAAAATAATCTTCACTACAGCCGCTAGAGGGCAGAATCAAACGCTATACAGACTGATAAAATGATAACTTTTGCATTGATGGAGAATAATACACCTGTATTTAGTAATTCAGTAGTTTTTCCGTAGGTCACATGAGTAGTAAGGTATTTTTTATCTTTTTTTATGTTCAGGCAGGCTGGTAATTTGCATTAATATTTGTTTCCCTATTTACAGTTGACTTCATGGTAAAAAGCAATATGGCTCCTTTAACTTCACATCGTGTTACATTTCTGTAGTACACATGATGCTAACATTCCCTTCAGTGGTGTACATAGATGACCGGACCCAAAGCGAAGATAAAAAAAAATTGTTCCGTTTCAGGTGCTGCCTGACGCCATCACACTCCTAACCATCCAGGACCAGGGGTGCTGGTACCACCATCCCATTTTCCTGACTCTGGAACATTTTCCAGTTTCTTATCACCCATTAAAATAGGGACCAGATCAACCTGGAATGGACTCCCTCCAGAGGGGTCCCATAGCAGGCACATGGGCTGTGCCTATATTACATGAGCCCTTAAATCCTTCTCAGGCTTAATCAACGGGATCATAGCTGAAAGGCAATGTTTTGTTTGGAAACCATATTCCAGACGAGTACTAATTCTCAGCAGCATGTGTGTGTGTATATATATATATATATATATATTACAGAGAGATGTTACTTTTACTGCTGAATTGAATCAGGCCTATAATTTAAAGCCAGAGGACTACTTTAATGTACCAGACTGAAAGTAATGTATGTTCACATTATATTAAATTATATTACTTTGTTCTATGAACATTTCAGGTGGGAGAAAGCTGGACAGGTGAGCCGGGAGTTGTGGGAAAAGGCTGGTCAGCAGGGGCTCCTAGGTGCTGCCATCCCGGAAGAACATGGAGGCATTGGTGGTGATATCTTATCTTCAGCCGTCGTGTGGGAGGAACAGTAAGTTCTTTAGTCACTAATGCTTGAGCATTTCATTAGTCATTTATACAGTATATTTTGTAACTTTTATATCTTTGTTTTGCAGAATGTATGTGAATTGCACAGGTCCAGGATTCAGTCTCCACTCGGACATAGTGATGCCTTATATCTCAAGATATGGTAGTAAGAGTCAGATACAGAAATATATCCCTCAGATGGCAGCTGGGAAATGCATTGGGGCCATTGCAATGACTGAGCCAGGAGCTGGAAGGTATGTTGTACAGATTTGGAGCTGTACGTCTTGTGCCTATTGACTTCGCATAATGATCTCTTCATTTTATTTTTATAGTGACCTGCAGGGAGTGCGTACAAATGCAAAGAAAGATGGAAGTGACTGGATCCTAAATGGCAGTAAGGTGGGGTGTTCAGTATTTTAGTACTTTCTGTCTTCTAAATATCACAGTATGGAATGGAAAATGGAATGTGTTTTAGTTGATCATGTTTTATCATTGTGAGTTACCGGTGAATATTAGGTCTTCACACCATGATATACAGTCGTGTCTTGACATCCCTCTGTTCACAATGCTGCACGTTAATGCACTCCCTGGTAAAATTCCGCCCTGAAGCACTGTTTATTTCATGGACGTGGAATCTATATATCCCATGTATGTGGACAGGCATGTTTAATCTACAGACCGATCCCATGTCCTGTGACTAAAGTGTTGGGGATTTAAACCAACTCAAAAACCAATAGGAGCATATAGACCCAGAGTTACTTCAAGTAAGTTTTAAAAAATATATCAATTTTATTTATAAATAATTAAAAAAACAGAATAATACATACAAAGAATAAAAAAGATTCTATCAACTGTGTACATAGAACGCTGCAATAAATATAATATACACTGCCCTGTTATTCCAAATTTCCTAGTCCAAATGTCACTTATGAAGGACTAGGAATAAGTAGACCAATTATATAATTTTATAGTGTTGGTCATGAAAAAAAGGCATCCTCGTAAGTACAAAGTGGTGTTCTGTAAATCGGCACAAGTGTTATGCATCAATGGCAACAGCTGATTCCAGATTAAATTGAACACATAGTAATGGAACAGAGATGCTACAATAGGAATTGTACAACGAAAACAGGACAAATTAACTTACATGACGAAGTGAACAAGGAGTAAGCAGAACTGTCAGCGTGTATGACCGCCCCGACGCGCATTTCGCCGTAGTTCTCAGGAGACGTGTATAAGAATACTTCAAGTGTTGGGGAGCAGAATCGTCCCCTGTAATAAGCAGGGAGAGGTAGCGCTGTGGAGATCTAGGGGTAGCAGTGACCCTATTAAACACTGGGGTGGGGATTTATCAATATTGTTGTGCATGCAGCATTTTACAGCATAGCTAAAATATCACAAACTGCAGCAAATTTATCAAAGTGGCACACGCAGAAATTCATTAGACATGTTGGACGCTTTTCTTTACGCCACCTCAATGCTGGCTGCTATACACTAATTTGTTGCCAGTGAATGGCATACACCGCTAATAAATGTGCCACCTTTAATGACTCTTCTTAGCCACAATCCTTTATTAAGGGACTTTCAAAACTCTAGAGGTGGTGCAAAAAGGGTCTAAAACACATAATAAATGTGAAAAGTCATGTACTCCGTTTTATCAAAATTTGCTTAGTAAATCTCCCCCAAATCTTCTGTAAACTTCAGAACAAAGATGTAAGTACTAGTATTGTAAGCACTAGTAAGAATCATTGACCATATATAATATTCATTAAAGGGGTATTCCTAACTTAGACATTTATGGCATATCCACAGGATATGTCAAGTGTCTGATAGATGCTAGTCCAAACTCTGGGACCTGCACCTATATAGAGAGAGCGTGTCACCTGATCCCTGTATCGCCTGGTGTCGTGGCCACAAGCTGCTGATAACAGACCAGGGGTAGAGGAGAGGAGGCCATGCATGTTTGCGGCTCTCTCTATTCTGTTGAATGGGAGTTATGGAAACAGCCGAGCAGCGCTTGCTCGGCTATTTCGGTGACTCCCATTGAATCCGATGGAGAGAGCCATAAATGTCTAAGTTGGGACTACCTCTTTAAATATTAGACTTGTATTTATAGTCTCTGCTCCTTCAATGTGTAATATATATTATATAATTTTGTATTTATGGACATATATTTACTTAAGAGTTCTTACATTTTATCTATAATAAGTTAACTCGCCATTGGTTTCTTTCTAATGATTTCTAACACGTTTCATTATTATGAGCGGACACTTAATTGATTTGTGAAAACTATACTACAGTTCGCTCTGTAGTCAACAACTTAAAGAATTTTAGATTCTGATGTTGGTTCCGGCTGCAGCGGAGTTCTTTACTTGTAGATAGTCACAAAATAGTGATCATGTTATTTTAAACTTCCAAAGTGGCATTGAGACCTGTCCCAACTCCTGGAACCCCAGCAATGCCCAGAATGAAGGACTTCAATGCTCTGTAATACCTCCAAACCCCTTGGTGCTGGAAAATCTTGTCCAGCTTTAAGCTAAGAATCTTTGAGGAGTGGGAAAAGAGTTTTCAGTTGAGAATCCCCTTCAAATATGATTGAAGTATTTGGGGCTTCTAGGAAGTGGCATAATTCACGGTTTAAGAATTTCGGTCTTTAGCTAAATCAATTTTCCATGTGATCTCCCATACAACACGTTAGTCATTGAGCTGGCCTTCTACACGCTGTACTGGAGCTGACAAACCTCTCTGACTTATAGAATCCATTTTACACTGATATAGTTATTGTATAAAATTTCTCTTTGCAGGTGTTTATTACAAATGGATGGATGAGTGATGTGGTAATTGTGGTAGCCGTGACAAACCGCGAGGCACGCACTCCTGCTCATGGGATTAGTCTCTTCCTTGTGGACAATGGCACCAAAGGTTTTGTCAAGGGAAGGAAATTGGAGAAAATTGGCCTGAAGGCGCAGGTAAATTGCATGACACAAATGGAAAATAAAGAATACCTATGCATACCTAAGTACAGTACTGTGCAAAAGTTTTAAGCAGTGGTGGAAAAATGCTGCAAAGTAAGATTCTTTCCAAAATAGAAGTGTTAATAGTTTTTGTTTTTTTTATCAATTAACAAAATGCAAAGTGAATGAACAGAAGAGAGATCTAAAATCAAATTTGAGATTTGGTGTGACCACCCTTTGCCTTCAAAACTGCATCAATTCTTCTTGGTACACTTGCACACAGTTTTTGAAGGGACCTGGCAGAGAGGTTGTTCCAAACATCTTGGAGAACTAACTACATATCTCCTGTGGATGTAGGCTTCCTCAAATCCTTCTGTCTCCGTGTAATCCCGGACAGACTCGATGTTGAGATCAGGTCTCTGTGGGGGCCATATCGTTACTTCCAGGGCTCCTTGTTCTTCTTTATGCTGAAGATAGTTCTTTATGACATTCGCTGTATGTTTGGGGGTTGTAGTCCTGCTGCAGAATAAATTTGGAGCCAATCAGATGCCTCCCTGATGGTATTGCATGATGGTTCAGTATCTGCCTATTTTTCTCAGCATTGTGGACACTATTAATCCTGACCAAATTGGAACCTCCACCATGCTTCACTGTTGCCTGCAGACACTCATTATTGTACCGCTCTCCAGCCCTACGGCAAACTGTCTTCTGTTAAAGCCAAATTTTGACTCCTCAGTTCAGAGCACTTGCTGCCATTTTTCTGCACCCTAGTTCCTATGTTTACCAGCATAGTTGAGTCGCTTGGCCTCGGTCTTCAACATTGCCCGTTTCTTTGTGCTTCTTTGAAAGAGCTTGCAACCGCACATCTTGAAACCCCAGTCTGCTTTGAAATCTTTGCCTGGGAGAGGCCTTGCTGATGCAGTATAACTACCTTGTGTCTTGACCCAGCGCTGAATTTAAGAGGAAGTAATATTCCAACTTTATTCCAAATGTATTAAAAAGTCCACACACAAAGGGGTGGATGAATCAGATAACGAGCCTACGCATTTTGGACAAGTCACTTGTCCTTACGCCACGCCATGAGTAAGGACAAGTGACTTGTCCGAAAAGCATAGGCTCGCTATCTGATGCATCCACCCTTTTGTGTATGGACTTTTTAATACATTTGGAATATTCCTTCCTTTTTTAATTGAGTGCTGGATCAAGTTTCTCTTTTTCTGCCTTTGATCTCCATCGTGTGCTGCCACGAGGATCCGTGTGCTGTCCGGGCTCGGACATCGGATCGGTGAGCTGGAGGATTCCTCGCCTATTTACTTCTACCTTGTGTCTTGTTGCTGTGCTTAGCCTTGCCATGGTGTACCTGGGACATGAAACGGTTTTCCACAACCTCTCCTTTTGTAGCAGAGTTTGGCTGTTCCTCACCCAGTTTAAGCCTGTTTCTGTTACAGTAAATGACTGTTTCAAGCTACATATGAAAATGATGCTCATGATCACCTGTTTGGTATAATTGGTAAATCATACACCTGACTATAATCCTACAAAAATCTGTGACTTTGAAAGTGTATCTAGAAGAATTGATGCTGTTTTGAAGGCAAAGGGTGGTCACACCAAATATTGATTTGATTTCGATTTCTCTTCTGTTCATTCACTTTTTATTTTAATTTCAAATAGAATAAAAGACAGGCCGGCACTGCTCTAACTCTTGAATTACCATATGTCCCAGCACCATGCACAAAATTACACAGCACTCACCATTCAGTTAAAAATAATTTTATTAGGCAGAAAAGGGCAGCATGGATGTGGAGCAGAAGCCTAGGGCCGTTTCGTGTTTACCCACGCTTTGTCAAGGCCTTGACAAAGGTTGGGTACACGCGAAACGGCCCTAGGCTTCTGCTCCACATCCATGCTGCCCTTTTCTGCCTAATAAAACAATAAACTTTTAACTGAATGGTGAGTTCCGTGGAATTTTCTTCTCACTTTGTATTTTAATAGTTAATAATTTAAAATGGAGTATGTATTCCTCTCTAAGCCACTCATGGGCTACTCTGCCACATGTTTCAATAAAGACTGGTTTAAGAAAGCAGCTATGGTAAGGCCAGTTTCAGATGAGAGTAATGTCACAACCGTGAGCCTAATGACCAAAATAAACCGCATCATAGCGATCTATGATGTTGTTAGTTCGGGTCATTAGACCAGTGCTCAGACTTGGATTTGACTATTTAATATGCGTGCAAAAATGCGCCAGTATTACTCTCACCTGAAACCAGCCTAAGGTTACATATTTCACATGCCATTACATTCACCGTCCTCATCCATAGATAAATATAATACTACCATACCTTGCTGACCATTGTGGTACAGACCTGTCCTCTCCATATGGGCAGCAGTAATAATCAGCCCATGCATGAGCAGTCCCTGCCCTTCCTACCTACTAGTTATCCAAATGCATATCATCTGGATGCCGTTCTTGAAAAACTTAAATGTCCTTTATCTGTTTGTCAAGGCGCACACTATTTTCTGATTTGAATTTCTCCAACTTATTCGTCTTTTTTATGTGCTTTAAAGGGTTATTTCCATCTTATAACCTGATGGCATATTCCTAGGTTATACCGTCACTTTATGATCGGTCGGGGACTGACCTCTGGGAACCCCACTGATTCTGAGAAAGAAGGGGCCGCAACGCTGAGTTAGTGCTGCATCTCTTTCTAAGTTTTCCCTGCACTGAGGCGCCCCCCTTCATTCTCAGGATCATGGGAGTCCCAGAGGTCGGACCCCCACTTATCATAAAGTGATGGCAAATCTTAGCAATGTGCCATCACTTTATAAGATGGATTATATAAACCAAATATCTTTCTTCTTGACTTTCTTAACCTGTTCACCTTCAGATGTTTTGTACAACTTTTTACTTTTTTCTCCAACTATAAACTTACTGTACTTGTAATGTTATAAAGGTCGTCTAATGCAGTTCTTTGTAGTCATACACTTGAAGCTATGTGCTTTTAATTCTAGGACACAGCAGAATTGTTCTTTGAAGATGTCAGGCTCCCTGCTGAGGCTTTATTGGGAGAAGAAAATAAAGGCTTCTACTACTTGATGGCAGAACTTCCCCAGGTGTGTTTATGTAACAGGTGCTTTGTAAGAAGTAGCGCTGGTGAAGGAGAACACTGAGGCAAGTTCACACATCACAGATTTTCGGTGCATGTTTTAATTGTAGAATCCGTAACATTTACAGTACAATGTATGTGGATAGGATTTTCAAAACGCCTTCCACATGAAGCTATGGAAATCCCATGGATATGCGGTAAATGTCTGAGATGGGAATAACCTTTTAAAATTGTCAAGGACTCAAAACTATAGGTATGTTTGCGGCAGCACTGTATTGTGTGTGTGTGTGTGTGTGTGTGTACACTGTAGCTTTAAAATGATCTGTTCTCAGAAGGGAAAACCTTACCAAGAAGAAAGTTTGAAACGTAATCCCTTTTTTCCTCTTCTGGAATCTTCATTTTTCCCACCATAGCCTTTTTTATGGTATGTCATTTAGCTATAAAATACTTCTGATTGGAGGGAGTTCGACGCCTGGGGCCCCATTAAGACTGAGGATGACCAGGCTACTCCGTTCCCTGGATCAGATATATATGGAACATGTAGCCGATACATGTTGTAAAAGTTTTTTATAATATTTTTTTCCCCTGTCTCATTTTAGGAGAGGCTACTGATAGCAGACATGGCACTTGCTAGCTGTGAATTCATGTTTGAAGAAACAAGGAATTATGTTACACAGAGGAAAGCCTTTGGAAAAACTATTGCACACCTTCAGGTAATGTGATGTTTCACACACATTACAATAAATTGTAATATGTAACGGTGGTACTTTGCTGGTCTACATTAGCAATTGCTTGAAGCCTTTCTCATTAATACAATGTTAGGGACAAAACTGACACGGTGACTTTGATGCGGAAACCGCTTCAGAATCCGTGCCAAAATACGTCTGAAGTCGCCCCCCATTGATTTCTATGGGAGGCAGAGTTTTTTTTGCCAAGGCGGCTTTTGGCTGCTCGTGGGAAAAAAATTGGCATGTTCTCTCTTGCTTCGGTTCCAGTCTCTGACCTCCCGTTGAAAGCAAACACTTGTTTTGAGTGTTTTTCACTGCGTCTTTTTGTTTGCGGTCCTCAGTGGCAGCGGGCAATAAATGCAGCGGGAAAAAAAGCGTTAAAACAAGGCTGGCAGTTCAAAATCTGCCTCAGACTTCCCGAAACAAATTTGAGGCAGATTTTATCTGCCTACCCAAAAAACTCTGTTTGACTAGAGCCTTAATTGGAGCATTTTATGCATTTTAACCCCTTAAAGGGGTGTCAAGATTAATTGTTACCCTCTAACCACAGGATAGGTGATAACATGCAGATCGGTGGGAGTCCAACCACTGGGACCCCTACCGATCACTAGAACGAAGGTCCCGGTCTTCCGAATGAATGAATGAAGCGGCAAGTCGTGCATGCGCACTGCCGCTCCATTCACTGTCTGTGAGAATGCCAGAGATAGCAGAGTACAGCGTTCAGCCATCTCCGGCAGTGCCATACAGAATGAATGGAGCAGCAGGGTGCATGCGTGTTCTCATGATCGGTGGGGGTGCCAGCGGTTGGACCCCCACCGATCAGCATGTTATCACCTATCCTGTGGTCGGAGGATAACATTTAACCTTGAGACAACCCCGTTAAAGACTAGCCTATTTTGGCCTTTTAGGGACCAGGCTATTATTTTTCATTGTCGCATTCTAAGGTGTACAATGTGATTGGAATATCTACTGTATGTTTGTTAAAAATCGAATTCATCATGTGAGTATAGCACCTTTTATAAGTACAGTGTATGGTCTAAACAGGGTCGCTTCTTTTCTGTCTGAAAACGACATTTATATCACAGATCTTAAGAAGCTTCTATATTATCACAGTAGTTCTCTGCCTCACTAAGGTTGCTTACCCTTGCCATAGAGGGATTTCGAGCAGTAGGCGGCTTAGGCAGAGAAGTGGTAAATTCAGCTTACTGTAAATAAAATGTAAGTTTTACTCTATGGACAAACAAATTCGGCTACATTTTACCATTACATATAAAATGGTAAAATGCTTGGAGAGGTGGAAAAATACTTGTTAGGCTGGATTGCAAAGTTTTTCTGTCCGGCATCACAAACGTTGCCGCTGGAAACAAAACTGTACTATATAAGTTTTGTAATCCGTTTCTGTGCTAAATCATGGCGGGAGGACTAGATATATGTTAAAAAGGCCATAGTGAATGGCATGGCTGTAACGAAGGGCTACTGGAGTGGTTCCCCTTTGATGAAAAAACAATTGAAGACCAAATAAATGTTGCACGTGTCTTTAACAACTGTTCTTACAGTGGCACACAAGCCTATGGCTACATGCTCTTCATGAGGCACCGCAAGCTTAATAGCTACAGTATTTCAAGTTTCACAGTCCCACTTAATAGCTGAAAATGAGTCTGGAAAAAATGTAATGTGATGTCGGTGTGCAGTAGTAGGTGGCTTTTTCCAATAAATTGTATGTTTTTTTTTATTTTCTCTAAGACTGTTTGTAAAGGGGCTGTTTTAAAGTGCATCTCCTCACTCTTACACCGTTGAGTTGTCTCACAGAAAAATGCAGTAGTACAAAATATAATAATTTATTGGAGTATGATCTTCTACCCAAGGTGCGGGGACGTCCACACATGACATATGACCGTTTCTGGAGACCGGAATGGCTGCAGTCAGTCTGAAGTCTGTAGATTTAGGGGTAGATACACAACTCCCATCTATAGGTGATTTAGGCAAGTTGTACATAATCCTTTACAGCCATGTTCAGTTGGTAATAGAGTTTGCACGATCCCTCAGTAGCCATGGAGGAAAGGGCACATTAAGCATCACCAGCTGCTTTTCAAACGGCTTCTGTACTCGGATATTTATTTTAGCAGCATAACGTTCACCTTTTCTGACTTTTATGCCACTGCTGCTTGTCCTGTTATTGGGGGGGTTGAGGTACTTCAGGTCACTCACTATATGCCCAGTCCTAGCCGGCACATCCTCCCTTCTCTCTACTGGCACCAACTGACATCCTTTTTCAGTTGGGGTTTCATCCAATTAAATCAGACTTCACCAAGATGGAGGCTGCACATGCAGGAACTGCAGACACAGGAGACGCTGACTAACAACTCACAGGATAACCCGAAGACACAAAGTAAAATGACAATTACATTCAGACACACTCCGTCCACCCATGTTCATTCCCCTTAAAGTCTCGCTGAATATGAACCTGAAAAAAATTAAATCTGATGTCTGTGTGCACAGTTGTAGGCTGCTTCTTTCAATAAGTTCTATGTCTTTTTTTTTCTTCTAAGACAGTGCAACACAAGTTGGCAGAGATGAAAACACAGATCTGTGTGGGTCGTGCCTTTTTGGATAACTGCCTCCAACTTCACACAGAAAGACGTTTGGACTCCGCAACCGCTTCTATGGCAAAATATTGGTACGCATGAGGGACACTTTCCATATAATAAAAACAAACATGCGTTCATGTGTGTAACCAAAGGCCCTATTACACCGGCCGATTTTGGCCGGTGCAGCGAGCGCCGATCAACGAGACAGCTTGTTGATCGGCGCTCGTTTGCTCCTGTCACAAGGAGCTATGTATCGCGCTGTCGTTACTCCGATCGCTCATCCCCATTCATTATTATCATGTCAGCAGAGCGTCTCCCTGTTTACACAGTGCGATGTGCTGCAGACAACATTTAACTTTTTTAAAACTATGCAATCCGTCGATAAATGAGCATTTGCTCGTTCATATGCTGATCGCTGACCTGTTTACACGGAAATTATCGGCAACGAGCGTTCTACTCGTGTAAAACCCCCTTAACACTGTGCACACTCCTGTTTTATTACATGTTTTGCATTGTACTAATTTCAATGGGAACAGTTATCCGGATGCCTTCATAATGTTTGAAATGTTATATATTTTTTACTTGATGGATCTTGTTTCCCTGAGATTTCTCAGCAAGGTCTACCCGACTCTTCTAATGCTGACATGGTTAAACTTGTTGACTGCCGTAGCGGTCTCCATGGAGCGGTCCTTTCAGCTCTTTTACACGTTTGGCATTTGTTTTCACTTGATCTTTTGACCGCATTGTCTGGTTTGAAGGAAAGTAGGCATTCAATTGCTCTTTTTACAAGCACATAAAGTACACTGCTATTTAACACTAGAGGTATGTCGGCAGACAAATTGGCCTGCATACTGTTTCGTGGGAGACGCTCTTGAAATTTATGGCACTCTCTTTTGATTACTTGTTTACGCTTATGGTAGTCACCACTTATATATTTTTCTGACGTAAGAATTTAAATGTTTTCCCGTTCTACAATAAGCCCTCTCCACAGCTTTTTGTTCTTTCTCAACTGGGTGGTTTGTTTAATCTAAAGATTTGCACACAATATTATTCAACTAGAGAGTCGCAGTGTAATTTATTTTAGGCTATACAATGCTGGTGTGTGTGTGTGTGTGTGTGTGTGTATACATATACACAGTCGAGTCACATTATTATGACCACCTCCTATTTTCGACGTCGGCAGCGTGTAACCCTCAAAGGAAATGTGTCGTGGGCTGGCTTGGTGGGTGAATAAGGTGTGCGATAGGCGGTCTGAACACATATCACTCGTTGTTGCCATGGGTAAAAGGGGCAATTTATCTGAGGTTCAAAAAGGAGTGATGACTGGCTTTCGGGCCAAGGGTGGCCGTATTTCTCAAACAGCACAGTTTGCCAACTGTTCGCGTCTTGCTGTGGTGAAAGTGTACTGTGAGTGAACAAATGGCATCATTGGGAATAACCGACGCGCGAACTGCGGAGCACCACGTGCCATTGATGTGAGGGGTGAATGTCGGCTACGAAGGTGTGCGAGGGCTGAATGACACGCTACAGTGCAGCAGCTCACCGTGAAAAGAACCAAGGTGCTACCAGATATGTGTCTAGAACAGTTCAGCGAACCCTACTGCGTATGGGGTTCTGAAGCAGACGGATGGTCACTGCTCCTATGCTAACAAAGTTGCATCGTAAAAACAAAGGCTTCAATTTGCACAGCAGTATCGGAAATGGACCACCGATGATTGGCAAAGGGTTGCCTTCTCCGATGAGTCACGTTTTCTGCTTCATCGAACGGATGGACATTGGTGTGTCAGGCGAGATCATCAGAGAACAAACACCCTGCAACCATTGCTGGAAGTACAGAAGCTGGTGGTGGCAGCGTTATGGTCAGGGGAATTTTTTCATGGTATTGTCTGTGTCCACTCATCCATGTGGAAGGAACAGACTTAAGTATGAATTCATCGTTGCAGATCACATCCATACATCCTGTTCGTCTCCTTTGGGACAGATGGAATCTTCCAGCAAGACAATGCGACATGTCACACGGCCAGAAATATCTGACAGTGGTTGGAAGAGCACGACAAGACTTCCAAGTACTTCCCTGGTCCCCTAATTCGCCAGATTTTAACCCAATTGAGCATCTGTGGGACCACCTCGACCGTCTTGTTCACTCCTATGGATCCTCCCCCATGCACCCTCCAGCAAATGTGGGATGCACTGCAGTCAGCATGGCTCCAGATACCTGACACAACCTACCAGCACCTTTATTGAGTCACTCCCAGCTGCTGTCCGTGCTTCACACGGCGGTTACTCTGGATATTAGCTGGCGGTCATAATAATGTGACGCGACTGTGTACATAATATTCATTCAACATTGAAATTGCAACACCAAGAAGGAAAAGTGGAAATTACAGGATCGATAGAAGATGAAAAAATTGTAAACAAAATATTCCACACATCTTGATTTATTCAGTATTGCGTATGAGCGCCACGTGCAAAAATACACGCACTTACACAACTTGGCATGCTATCAATGAGGTTACTAATGGTTGTCCGTGAAAATGTTATGGCACGCTGGATACACTTGGGCATGCAAATAATCAAGATTGGCTGCTGGCAGCTCCTTTTGCAATTGCCGACTAATAACATCCCAGATGTACTCGATGGGAGATAAGTCCAGAGATGCTGCAGCCCATTGTAGCACGTTTAGGCCACGCAGACTGGTCACAGTAGTGCGATCAACATGCGGCCTGGCGTGGTCCTGTTGAAAAACTGCTTCTGGGACACTTTGGAAAAATGGCCGTTCCACTGGTTCCATGACCAAATCAAAGTAATGCCAAGCTGTTAGTGTACCTGGAATGAAGAATAGAGAGGTCTGGCTACTGTACATTATGCCACCCCACACCATAATCCTGGGAGTAGGAGCAGTGTAATGTTTCCTTGTGAAGGCCTCTTCATGGCATTGCCCCTTGGTCCCCAGACCAATCTCCGGCTATCATTCTGTCTGAGACAAGTGGGGCTCCTTGCTGAAGAGGATCGACCTCCATTGCCATCTTGCTGTGCACCATAATAGCCTTTGAGAGCAGCAGCGTGTGGTCAATGGAACATAGGTACGTCTGACTCCTAGCCCGATGTCGTGCAAATGCCTTCTGATGGTTTGTGTCGACACTGGTTGCCGCCCTAGACTTGGGATGTGACATTCAATTTCACTTGCAGTATGCAGTGGATCACTACGCGCCATTCTTCCAAACAGATCATCCGTCCGTGTAGAAGTTCGCCGCCGCGCCACTCTTGCTGTCGTGCCCATTCGTCGTTGTTCTCCCAACCTCCGGGACACGCAACGTTTAACAGTGCTGACATCTTAGTCTCGGCGCGTAGTGATCTGCTGGAGTAATAAACCAAGGTCTCTCAGTTCAAGGATTCTGTCCTTCTTAGTTTGCAACAAGTGGCGATAACTGGCATGTTGACTAACCGGAGGCATCGCACAATCATACTACTTGATCCGATTTTTGAGGTTTCATGTGGCTAAAAAAACTTCGCTTTCAATCTGGCTTTTTATGCCTCCCACATGCCACAGATTGGAGCTAGGTGCTTGATAATTTGCAGATCTTAGCAACACCTGTTTCTTCCTCGATTTGCACAACCTTACGGCTTGCCCTTCCTGGCGTAAATTCTGCTGCGTAAATTATCGTGTATACTTACCCTCTCCCTGCACTGACGTCCGCTCCGGCCTCCCTGGATGATATTGCAGGCCGTGTGACCTCTGCAGCATGTGATTTTCTGCAGCGGTCACATGGCCTGCTACATCATCCAGGGAGGCTGGACTGGAGAAGAAGCAGAGAACTCTGGGTAAGTATAACTTTTTTTTCTTACTTGCGATTTTTTTCAACGGAATCGCTATGATTCCACTGGAAATATCACAACACACAACGCTATGTTGCGGATTTAAGCACCCCATTGAATTTAATCGGAAAACCTGCAACCGGAGAGCTGCGATTCCGCAGCATTAATTGACATGCTGCGGTTGAAGAAACAGTTTATATGCGTTTTTGTTTTTTTTAGGCAGAATTTTTCAGCAATGTGGGGACGAGATTTGTTGAAATCTCACCCACACTGCTGCTACTGTAAAACGCTGGACACTGGAAAATCCGCAATGTAGTGCCTATAGTGTGACATTATTTTACGGGAGTGGTGCAATATGTAATGAGCTTTAAAAAAATAATTTGACATTGTTGTACAAGAGCTATGCGTGTTCTACTCCTCTGCATTGAACGAAGCAAAATGTTTAAAAAAATATTGTCTAATAGAATTCAATGTTATTTTGCAGGGCATCTGACCTTCAGAATACTGTGGCAAATCAAGGTGTTCAACTCCATGGAGGATGGGGATACATGTGGGAATACCCCATTGCAAAGTAAGTAGAATTTGAAAGTATACCTTCCATTTCAGATATAATTTATATCCTGGCAGAACGTGCATACAGCAGTAAAACTTCAATATACTTTACATATATTATGAGTTTTTTGCCTAGACACCAGGCTTTCACCCCAATTGCATCATAAGTATTATCTGCCATGGTGGCTCATTTCTGGAGATCCACAGCCGGGGCAGCAACTGGCCTGGTGTCTCTTCAGGGCAATCCTATTAAAGTGTACCTATCATTTTGAAAAGTATATTTTAAAGTTTAAATGCCTGCTGTGTGGTTTATTTACGGTTTTGACATGTTTAGCGGAATTCAATTTCCCTACGCTCCGTTTCAAAATCATAGTAGCAGTATGGCTGCATGGCCAGGATCTTTCTCCTGCTTCTGCAACCATGTGCCGCACTGACGCCGCTGCCCTCACTTCCCATAATCCATAGCGTCTAAATTGGGATCCGGCACAGAACCTGAGCCAGCGCTAAGCCGCTGCCACTGCAGAAGACATCAGCAAAGAGACAAAGGCTGCTGAGATTGCCAAAGTACCGTCTGTACGAGCAGAGATTACTTAGAAAGTCCGGTGGGAGCATACAGGCTGAGAAGGACCAGATAAAATGCGTCTTTAATGGAAGCCACTTGGGTAGATGGATTTATCCTGGCAACGGACAGAAGAATATTTGTTTACCAGGGTAAGGCCATCTAGCAACGGGATAAAATTGGAGGAATAAAGTCGCTAAGGAGACAGAACTTGTTAATTTACTAAATTATAATATTAATGATAGTGACCCTATTAAAGGCTATGCAAATCTTTGAATGGCATTTTTTTAATAAAAAGGTCAATCACTGTGATTATTGCAACTTAAAAAGTAAAAATAATTTTTAATACAAAACTTTTTAGAGCTACAGCTGCTCAGTATTCTCTATACAGGGCAGCTGTATCTTTCGCGCAGACCTGAATCCGTCAGTCCCGCAGACCTGGCAGGTTCAGTGTCAGCGGCTCCTGCGTGTCTCTGATAGATTACAGGTGGATCCTGCATGTCAAATCTAAGTCGATAACTTAGATGCGATAGATTACAGGTGTATCATGCAAAGTTAATTTTTTTTAAATAAAAACTATTTATAAAGTTGCACTAATCACACTGACTGACCTTTTTTATTAAAAAAAGAAAAATAAATCCCTATCCAAGGTTTATATAGCCTGAACCAGGTGCTGCTGGATGAGGTACCAGTATGATGTATAAGCAGGGCAGCTCTCTTCTGGAGAACCACCAGTTAGGTAATACTTCAGGTATGGGGAGAGCACTCTTATGAGTTATGCCAATAATATTTCTGTAAACTTCTATGCCCTGTTTTAGAAGTGGCGGATTCTCCTGGTCCGGACCAGCAGTGTGCAAATCTTCACAAAGTTTCTGCTCTGCCTACTTTAGCTTTTTCATTTCCATTTTTGATCCTTTGATTAAAAAAAAGCAGACAGAATCTAGAAAATATCACTTATGCGATACTACTTTGTGTTTTCTACTTACTACTTATATATTATCTTTTTCTTTTCTCCTTTCTATACAGAGCCTATGTAGATTCTCGTGTTCAGCCCATCTATGGCGGCACAAATGAGATTATGAAGGAGCTTATTGCAAGAGATATTGTGAAAGACAAGTGATCTTCTGTAGCTGACAGCGAGTGCCTGTAATTTATCAGATTTACCACCTAAGGACTAATATTTGATACTGACTGATTTGATACTTGAAAAAGTGTAACCTGTATATAAGCTCAATGTAACCATGAAACTGTCCCTGCTTTGTAGGAAATTTTGTCTGTTTGAAAGTCAAATAAAAGTATTAATATGAGGCCCCAGAAGGAGCACATGTATGACCATCCTAACTACTCACACCGTCTGCTTGGCTATGATGAGCTTTATTGCTTATTTGGCTAACCCAATAACTTTTTAATCATATACAGTCATGGTAAAGTCTGTGTGGCTTTTCTACGTTAGATAACTGGCGTAGAAGTATTAAATAATTTACCAAGCTGCTCAAAAGTTGCAAAAACTTGAGCCGTTTTTGCTGCTCCTGGCACTTTATTCAGACTCCAGCCACGTAACCCCTCAGATGCTGCGGTAGTTAGCGACCGTGGCATCTGAGCGGTTAGACAGAGGAGGAGGGCTCACTCTGTTCAGCCCCCCCGTGAGAAATCCTAGGATGCTGTTCAGTTTCTGTGGTTCCTTGCGTTGCAGTTCCGTACGGCATCAGTGTACAGTGCGTGTCTGCGTTTTTCTACACGCGTGAGTCATCCGGATGTCATGCGTTTTTTTACGTCCGCAAAAAAAACCGAAGGTGTTTTTTCCCCCTCATTTCTTTAGCAACTGGTGCGTGAATCGTAGACCGCACATGGATGACGTCCATGAGCTGTCCGTATTTTTCTTTCACGCACCCATTGACTTCAATAGGCTGCGTGATGCACAAAAACGCACCAAAATAGGACCTGCAGTGAGTTTCACGCAATGGACAAACGCTGCGCCTGAATGGTCCCATTGAATTTCATAGGTCCGTGTGGTGTCTGTGAAAAAAAACGGACTGCACCCAGACGTGAAATCCGCTCGTCTGATTAAGGCCTTCTAGTAGACAACACTAAAGGCAAAACACTGCAATACATATTGCAGTGCCTTGCATGAGCGAATCCAATAATGCATGTTTCAGTCCCCTAGGGGGGACTACAAAAAAAAAAGTTTAAGAAATATAACATTTTTACAAACGTCACATGTACCCCAAAGTGGTACCAATAAAAACTACATCTCACCCCGCAAAAAAAACAAGCCCTCACATCGCTCAATCGACAGAAAAAAAAAAGTTATGGCTGAGACAAAACAATTATATTTTTCTAACAGTTTTCTCCTTGTAAAAGTAGTAAAACATAAACTATATCAATTTGGTATCGCCGTAAGCGTATTGACCTGCAGGATAAAGTTAACATGTCGTTTTTCCCGCACGGTCAACGCAATAAAAATGAGACCCAAAGAACAATGGAGGAATCCCTGTTTTTTCGCATTCCACACCACAAAGAATTTTTCAATTTCCCAGTACAATATATGGTACATTAAATTGTACCATTGAAAACTACAACCTTTCCTGCAAAAAACAAGACCTCATACGGCTATGTTGACAGAAAGCTAAAAAAAAGTTATTGCTCTTTGAATGAAATGATAGAAAAAACTAAAATAAAAAAACTGTCTCCAAGGGGTTAATAAATTCCCCCTATGTTATTTTTTATTTGTCAGGGCCTAAATAACAATTGTGTGGTTTTCACCAACTTCTATAAACAAATAACCTCTGGTGACAACAAGACAAACCACAACAAAACAGATGTCAATATGTCGTCATATTTTCCAAAAGTAAACAAACATTCAGAAACTTTTTTCTCTTGACTATAAGGCCCTGTTCACACACAGTTTATTTTATTTTTTTGTTTTTTTTGCAGGCAGAAAAAAAACTTTGAGCCTGCCTGCAATTTCTTGACACTATTTTCGCGGCATTTTTTGCGCAGCATTTTTAGCCCGTGGCGCTCTATGGCAGTGGGCTTAAAATGCTGCGAAAAACACTATTTTTTTTAAGTCAATGGGAGTTGGTTTCTGAAGTTTTTTGGCGCTGATTCCGAGCTACCCAGCCTGGCAGAAGATAACTTATGTGTTATGCTTGTATGAAGGTCATTGATTGCTTACAGAAAAGTAGATTCTCCATCCCCAATAATGCATGTGTTAGTCTGGTCACATTGCCAGTCGTTTCTCCTACAGTAGATATACATAATTTCTGCCACTCAAAAGAAGTCGAGAGAAGGTCCGGAAAGGATGGCAAGAGAAGAATCTGGCTTCGGCACAACAGTGTTTTTCTTTTATATAATATTTTGCAATGTGATTTTAAGTACATTCCTCTTAAAGGTACGTGAATTATCAACATCAAATTATCAAAGAGCTCTTATGTGTTTTGGGGAAGAACCCGAATAAAAAAAAATGTATTCTAAAGATTGACTGACTATTTCTAAAGCAGATCCAAAATACAGCTCAGACCACAACACCCTAATGGCTCATGCACACGATCGTGTTTGCCGACCGGGTCCCGTCAGTGATCCGTGGAAAGACAGGACGTGTCCTATGTTTCCATGGATCGGAAAGTGAATGGGGCTGTGAAAACGATCGGGTGCCACTCAGATTCCATGAAAAACAGCCGAGTTGCACTCCGTCGTGTGCAACGGGCATTACTGCAAAGTATTCTCTATTATGCCAATATATTGTGCATATAAAAAATGGCGACGTATCGACCCTACAGACTTGGTTCTTTCTTTCACGTGGGGAGTGAACCATGCCGATCATGGAAGTTTGCGTTGCTGTTCCTAATCTATTTTTAGTCACATGTTTCTATAAAAGGTGAAGGATAGAGGATTGCAGGGTGAATGTAAAGCCCCGGGTGTGTGACTAGGTCTATTTGTTTCACAGATTTGCTAGGGATGATTTTTTTTTTCAAGGGCACATGTACAGAGACCCACCCACGCATGTGTCGTATTATGTCCAAATACCCTTACAATATGCAGGTTGCTAAGAATGCCAAGCATGATGCGTTCATGTACTGTAACACACCTGCACATTTAACAGGTGCTACTGCTTTCTGGTATTGGTGACTGTGTACATTTATTCTGCCTTATGAAGCGTTCTTTGCTTGTGTTTTTTTCATAGTGAGTGTATGTCCGCTTTACTATATGTTGAACACTTGGGTGATTAGTCGAAAAAGGTAACACGGCTGACACCACCGCACTCTTCTTGTGAGACATTGTTTTATTCCTCCTTGTCAGGCAATGTGCTTAGTGGGTGCAAAAGCATATTGAGATACCCTGACTTTGAGATCTCTTTAAAACCTAAAAAACTCAGGTGTGGTTACAGTTAACCCCAATAACCTTCTCTCGTTATGTTGTACTCACAAGGATCTAAGAAGCGGAGTTGATCTGTCCTCGTGGTTGTGGGTGACATGGAGGAAACTCTTATCACTGATAGCTGTTATCCTCTAATAAAATAGTGGCCCTATAACAAACAGCTCCTGAGATCTCAGCTTCCTGATGCCACTGTATGATATAGAGAAAGGAATAGGATATTGAGGATATTTGCACACCTGAATGTTTAGCTTTTGAGCGGAGTGACACTTTAACTATTATATAATCTGGATGTCCAGTACATATATGTTCATGTTACATTGTAGAATGTGGCTCAATCAATGACTTTAAAGGGGTTTTCCCATCAGAGACATTTATGACATATCCACAGGATATGTAACAAATGTCAGATAGGTACAGGTCCCACATCAGGGACCAGCACCTATCTCTAGAACAAGGCCCGTAAACCCTGTCCTAGCTTTTTCTGCTCCCTCTGCCTCCCCGGCCACTTCCTGACTATATGGTCAGGAGTTACGAAAACAGCATAGTTCGCTGAGCTATGCTGTTTCTGCAACTACCATAGTAGTGAATCGCAGTTCCGGAAGCCGCATAGCATGCGAGCTACGCTTTTTCCATAACTACCATTCAGTACTATGGGACATCCAGAAATCGTGTACCTCATCGAGCTACGCTGTTTCCTAATTCATGGTTGGAATTTACCTGCTTCTGCCGCAACACAGAACGGGGTTTAGGGGACCCCGTTCTAGAGATAGATGTGGGTCCCGCACTTATCTGACATTTATGGAATATCCCGTGGATATATCATAAATGTCTCTCATGGGAAAACCTCTTTAATGCAGGGGATAGAGAGTACCAGGACAGCTGCACAGTCTAGACAAAGCACTTCATGAGTGATCTGCCCAGGAACTAAAAGGTATTCTGGGGAGGGGGATATCAAGTGCGGCTGGGATTTCAACATTTTGGTAGGCCCTGTGTAAAAAAAAATAAAAAAATTGTACAGGCATTTTTTTTTTTATAGATGCTTTTCTCCTCTTCATGTAATATGTAGGTAGATAGTCGTGTGGTTTCCTTGAAAACGAAAAAGTAGTATTCTAGTTTGTAGCGCTGCAGTCAACGCACTCAATCCAACATCAAAATAACCATTTTTTTCTTTTTTAATAAATGGGATGGTTTTCTGTAACTATGAACAGATTTATTCCGTACTGTATGCTTTATAGGCAACTTTTTGGTAAAATGTGTAAATATTTAGTTTGGTTTTTTTATTCCAAGTTATGCTCATTATCAAGAAATAGTATAATCCTCATTTATCCAGAAACAAAACCTGAATCCGCAACTTTTCCTGAAAGACCTTGAATGGATTTGGCGTCACGGCTTTAGGATCTCCAGTTGCAATAGTAGATTAGGTTTGGTATAATAATTTCTTAAATACTATGTGATCTGTGAAACAAAATCCAAGGCATCTATTAAAGCTGGCATTTTAGTACAGAGCGCCTACACCCAGGAATCTTATGCCCGCGGTCATAGAGATGTGTAGTGACAGGTTTTGGCAGTTTAATAATATGTGCATATTAAAAATATCACGTCTCCTATTAAAACTGCCACAGTCTTTTCTTCTTGTACGTTAATGGTTTCTGTGAAAACTGTTCAAAAATTTTAAATCGGCTCCGTGTAGTCCATTACAAAAATGTGATTTAAAAGAAAATCTTAGACATATATACTTGTTCAGAAATGCAAAGCCATCCCTTTCTGTAAATTTCTGATAAAGATAACATATTGGTACTACTAGATACCCCATTGGGGACATTTCTGTCCATATGCTCCATTAGTGCAGATAGACATCATAGCGGGTGGTACATGGCGCAGAACCTATTTATTCCCCAGAGTACAGAGCCGCTGCAAAGCGCTTCAGTATTCCCTTGTAGAAATGAGTAAGGGTATGTTCACACGGCCTATTTACGGACGTAAATCGGGCGTTTTTGCCCCGAATTACGCCCGAAAATAGCGCCTCAATAGCGCTGACAAACATCTGCCCATTGAAAGCAATGGGCAGACGTTTGTCTGTTCACACGAGGCGTATATTTACGCGCCGCTGTCAAATGACGGCGCGTAAATAGACGCCCGCGTAGAAGAAGTGACCTGTCACCTTCTTTGGCCGTAATTGGAGCCGCTATTCATTGACTCCAATGAATAGCAGCGCTAATTACGGCCGTAATTGACGCGGCGTACAAGCGCCTGCACATGCCGGTACGGCTGAAATTACGGGGATGTTTTCAGGCTGAAACATCCCTGTAATTTCAGCCGTTACGGACCCCCGCCGTGTGAACATACCCTGAGGGTATGTTCACACGGCCTATTTACGGACGTAATTCGGGCGTTTTTGCCCCGAATTACGTCTGAAAATAGCGCCTCAATAGCGCTGACAAACATCTGCCCATTGAAAGCAATGGGCAGACGTTTGTCTGTTCACACGAGGCGTATATTTACGCGCCGCTGTCAAATGACGGCGCGTAAATAGACGCCCGCGTAGAAGAAGTGACCTGTCACTTCTTTGGCCGTAATTGGAGCCGCTATTCATTGACTCCAATGAATAGCAGCGCTAATTACGGCCGTAATTGACGCGGCGTACAAGCGCCTGCACATGCCGGTACGGCTGAAATTACGGGGATGTTTTCAGGCTGAAACATCCCCGTAATTTCAGCCGTTACGGACCCCCGCCGTGTGAACATACCCTAAGTGTTCACTGAAAACCGCTCCTGATTTTCAGACGTTTTTTAACAACTTGCGTTTTTTTGCTGCGTATTTTACAGACGTTATTGGAGCGTTTTTTCAATGGAGTCAATAAAAACGGCTCCAAATAGGTCCCAAGAAGTGACATGCACTTCTTTGACGCGGGCGTCTTTTTACCCACCGTCTTTTGACATCGACGCTTAAAAGAACACCTCGTGGGAACTGAACATCGTAAAAAAAAAAACATTGAAAGCAATGGGCGGATGTTTGTAGGTGTAATGGAGCCGTTTTTTTCAGGCGTAATTCGAGGTGTAAAACTCCAGAATTACGTCTGAAAACAGTGCGTGTGAACATACCCTCAGTGTTGGGCCGCAACACCTGGACATCCTGGTCCATCAGATCAATTTATAGCGACTTGGTGCCTTTTCAGTCAAGGATCTAATACGTGGCCAGGCTGAGTCTTCTAGAGTGGGGGCTGCTCGTACTTATGGGCCCCGTACTTTGGCTTATTACGTCGCTATGCCCTAATACAGCATATGGACAGGTATTGTCTACCTAGTGGGGGAGGAAGCTTATTATTTAGCTGGCTGTTTTATTGGGGCACTGGCTGTCTCTTATGGGGCACTGTGGCCTACAATAATAATGTCACTGCATTTGTCACTTTTTGTGATTTCATTATGGGATATTTGTGTTTTTTCTTAGGACCTGCTACATTCCCTTTTTAATGAGTTCTCACCGTACACAAAATAAATGACAAATTAAGCTCTGCTACATCTGAATGTTTTATTACAGAGCACAGCAATAGGTAAAATAATGACAAAGTACTCACATCTGGTATTTAAAAGTCAAAATCTGCAAGAAAAATGTCAACTATTTCATACTTTGCACATGTTTTCTCTAAAGAAAGCACGATGACCGGCCAAGCGGCAGCTGTGTATATGTCTCCTCATGCCGTTACTAGCGCTTGTATACAGATTCTGGAAGTATACACTGACCTATATGCTAATGACCCACATCTTAGGTTATGTTCACACGCAGCGTCAAAAACAGACTCTGATTTTCAGCCATTTTTGAAGCAGAGAATGTTTTTCGAGGTGTTTCAATGTTTTTGGAGCGTTTTTTTCTATTGACACTGAAAAACAGCTCCAAAATGGTTCAAGAAGTGACATGCTCCTCCTTGTTACGCAGCGTTTTTTTTTACATGCCGTTTTTTAAAACTGGTGTTAAAAACCACCTCGTCTGCACAAAATGCTGTTTTTCCCATTGAATTCAATGGACAGATGTTTGTAGGCTTTTAGCTACCGTTTTTTCAGGTGTATTTCGGGACGTTTGCGCCCCGAAATACGCCTGGAATCTCTGTGTGTGAAGACCCTTAAAGCTACGGCTACATGGCGACTTTGGCCACGACACAGGTGCACAGCCAGACTGCTATTCCGTGTCCAAATTTGCAGTGTAGCCCAAGCCTTACGTCAAACAGGAGAGGCGTGTCAGCAATTGGTCCAATCTTCTTTTTTTGTGTCCACATGTTAGTAGCTTTGGAGAACACAGAAAGATGAAAGAGACCCCAGGTAGTTGGCAGGCACACTAATGTTAGTAGCTTTGGCTCTATAGAGTCTTTATTACACCTCATTCACACTTGCATATTTTAGACAGTGTTTTGCATTAGTATTTGCAGGACAAACCCTGGAGTATACATGGTTTGAATAGGTCCGTCACCTACTCAAACCGTGCGGTCAAAAGCCCCCATTGAAAAACTGGTGAAACGGCGTGTGGTGTTGCAGTGCAGTTCTCGGCCACGTGGCACACTACTGTTGCAATGTGTTTTTCATTTAGCCTTTAACCCCTTAGTGACCACCAATACGCCTTTTCACGGCGGTCACTAAGGGGCCTTAGGCTAACCCGTCGCCATTTCACAGCGGCCCAGTCAAAGTCCTGCACGGGTTTCTCGCGCAGGCTGGAGCCGGGGCTCGGCTGTTTAATGACAGCCGGGCTCCTGCTCCAACAACCGCGATCGACGTTTACTTCGATCGCAGCCGTTTAACCTGTTCAATGCTGCGGTCAATAGCGACAGCGGCATTTAGCTTGTTTACAGAGGGAGGGAGCTCCCTCTCACCCATCGGCGACCGCAAATGCAATCGCGAACCTCCGATGGGGTGTCATGGCAGCCGGGGGCCTGATAAAAGCCCCCAGGTCTGCCCTGGGCATATGCCTCCGGCACGGCCTAATAGATTGCCTGTCAGATTTACACTGACAGACAATAATGCTTTGGTATACTAAGTGTACCAAAGCATTATAGCAGCGATCTAAAGATCGCATAGTAAAGTCCCCTAGTGGGACTAAAAAAAGAAGTAAATAATGTGAAATTAAAATTACAGTAATAAAATAAATCCATTTTCTTCCATAAAAAGTGGTTTTATTTAGTAAAAGTGTAAAAAATAAATAAAAGTAAACATATATAGTATCACCGCAACCATAAGGACTCAAACAATAGTTAATATGTAAATGAAACCGCAAGGTGAACACCGTAAAAAAAAATTGTAAAAACCAATGGCGAAAGTGCTATTTTTTTTCCATTGCCCCCAAAAAAGTCATAAAACGTAATCAATAAGTTCCATGTACCCCAAAACAGTACCAATCAAAACTACGTCTCGTCCCGCAAAAAACAAGCCGAAAAATCACTACATTGACAGAAAAATAAAAAAAATGACGGCTCTTGGAAAGCGACGATGCAAAAACAAATAATTTTAGTTCAAAAGTGTTTTTATTGTGCAAAAGTCGTACAACATAAAAAAAACCCTCTACATATGTGGTATCTCCGTAATCGTACCTACCGACCCATGGAACTAGGTCTAATTTACACGAACGTGTGCGTTGCAGTTCCGTGTGTCATCAGTGTTTGGTGCGTGTCTGCGTTACTTTTGCGCGTATGGCATCCTTATGTCAAGTCGTTTTGATGTATGCAAAATGAAATGAAGGAGGTGGTTTTCTTTTTCCCATCATTTTTTGAGCAACTGTTGCGCGAATCACGCACAGCACATGGATGTGCGTCCGTGTGATGTACGTGATTTTCACGCACCCATTGACTTCAATGGGTGCGTGATGCCCAAAAAACGCTCAAGTATAGGACATGTCGTGAGTTTCACACAGCGGACACACGCTGCGTGAAAAACACGGAATGTCTGAATGGCCCTATTGACTTACATAGGTCCGTACCACGTGCGTGATCTTCACGCGCCATATCATGGACGTGAAATACGCTTGTGTAAATAAGGCCTAAAGGTAACATGTTATTTACGCCTCACCCGGAACAGTGTCAATTTAAAACGCATAGTACAATGGCGGAATTTCAGGTTTTTTTCCATTCCCCCCCCCCCCCAAAAAAAAAGGTCATAAAGGTTAATCAAAAAATATGTACCCCAAAATGGTGTAAAAAAACAACAAATATGGTTTTATATAATACCCAAAAGTCTTGTGTAGCCAGTAAATGCCTTTACATTCTGAGACTACAGTAGAATTTGACAAGGACTCGATGGTTGATGCTAAATGCAGTTTCATTGCAGGGTAGGTGAGGAAGCGAATGTTGCTCCATGTAAACAGAATGCGGGGCATTTGTCACCGTGTTTGCGATGCTTTTCTTTCGTAATATGTGACGGTTTTCTGTTTAAACTGTCCAACGACAAATTTAAGAATCAATTGCACCATTTAACAATAGATTTGAGCTGTTTTTATCATTTCTTAATTTTGATGCTGCATATGAGGTACCGAGGTGGGGGCTTTTCTCACTCTCGCCGACTCCTGTCGCAATGAGTCGCTGTGTGAATTCAGCCTTTTCCCCATGTAGCAGCACACGGCTTTCCCAAACAGCTGATTGGCTGCCTTTAGAAATGAATGTATTTGAGCAATAGATGCTCTCCGGGTGATACTTTTACATGGATGTCAGATTTCTAATTTATTTTTATATTGTCTAATAGCCTGATACGCTATTCTATTAAAAAAGAATTCCACTGAAATAAATGGGGTTGTTAATGGGAACGTTTCTTTACACTTTTCTATTACAACATTATAGAATGAAAAAAAAAACTGTGAACAGAGCTTTAGGCTATGTTCACACGGAGTATTTTGGGGGAGGAATATCTGGCTCAAAATTCCGTTTGGAACTTTGAGGCAGATATTCCTCTCCCTGCACGCCGATTTTCGCGGTGATTTTCGCGCCGTTTTTCGCCCGCGGCCATTGAGCGCCGCGGGCATAAAACAGCGAGAAATACGCTTTCTCCTGCCTCCCATTGAAGTCAATGGGAGGTCAGAGGCGGAAGCGCCCGAAGATAGGGCATGTCGCTTCTTTATCCCGCGAGGCAGTTTTACTGCTCGCGGGAAAAAGACGCCGACGCCTCCCATTGAAATCAATGGGAGGCGTTCTCGGGCCGTTTTTGCCGAGTTTTGCGACACGGTTTCCGCGTCAAAAAACTCGGCAAAATACCCCGTGTGAACATAGCCTTAAGCTACCTCCAGATGCAGTTTTTGGCCAGTCAGATATGTCACTTCTAGCAATAATTGCTGTGTATGTTCACTGTATGGCCCAGTTCACACTGAGTTTTGTTACGCAGAAACCACGTTGGAATCTGTGCCAAAAAACGACATAAACCGCCTCCCATTGATTTCAATGGGAGGCGGAAACGTTTTGGGTTTTTTTCACGGCGGCTTTAGGTTGCTCGCCGTAAAAAAAACAGCATTCTCTTTCTTGCCGCGGGTTCCGCCTCTGACCTCCCATTGAAATCAATGGGGGCAGAGAAACGCAGTGAAAATCGCGGCAAGAGATTGCAGGCAGGTCAATTCCCGAAGGAATTTTGAGGCAATTTTTTTCTGCCTGCAAAAATCAACTGTGTGAAACCTTCATTTAACCCTTCAAAAACACCAGTTACTTATTCAAATTAGTAAAAAGTGACCATCTGCCCGCTTTGATGCCAGCTTTTATGTCTAGAACCACTTTGGGCCAGCCTGGATTTAACTGAATTTGATGCGGGGCATTCCTATGTCTGTGTTGGCAGTGTTAGATCAGTGGCCCAGTCATTTCACCCTTTAAATCAAATTCTTGGTTGCCCGCTGTGAAGCCCAATTTTGTGCCATTTATTCCTGTTTTCAGGCTGTTTTAAACTTTATTCTCCTCTGGGCACCCGGGTCATTGTCATTTATCGTTAAAATAAATTCTCCAAAGTCAATGAACCAGGAAAAATACTTTCCCCTTTCATGTTCCTTCCATTTGTGATACTTGTGATTTGTGATCATTCAGATTGTTCATGAGGCCAAACTTGACTTTATATTTGTCAACTTCCAACCCCCTCTTTGTTTCGATGAGACGATGTTAAAAGAAGATATCGTTATTAGCAGAAAACTCCATCCTGTATCTATCAGAAAGCAGCCGGTGATGGAACACGTGTGGTTACATGAAGTCTATGTATACGCAGGAGTCAGTCCGTGTCACGGAGCTGCAGGACATGACGCCGCGTTGTGTAAGCGCCACATGTCTCATTCATAATATTGACATCACTGGCTGCTTATGTGTCCTGCACCCGCCAGCACCAAAACCTCTCACGAAGCCCGCCCACGTCACTACCCAGATTGATTCACCTAAGTTACGTGAACACGCCCATCATCGTCGCTATTGGACGAAAGAGAGTCTTCACAGCCTTCGATTGGATCTCCACTGACGTTTCTGTTGTACTCTTTTGCATACTACCTCCTCATTGGTCAGATATATTGACGCTCGGCAGTTGATTGGTTGGTCGCTTGTGTAGCTCGTATTACTTTACTAGCAAGCCCGGGGCGGCAGTTGGGCACACTCTTCTCTGAGTAAAAGAAGCTGCTAAAAGTAGAAGGTGGTGTTGGCACGGACTCTCCCGTTAGCACAGAATCAAGCTGCCGACCCGGCAAACACCACATATCGCAGTCACTGAGGAGGTAAGCAGCGTCATGAAGTTCAGTCGTACTCAGACACACGTACTTTTGAGGTCGTTAACCGGCAAAAAAATAATAAAAAGACGGGGCATGGGGGCTCCCCAATTACGGGCAGATCGGAGGAGTCCAACTCAATAGTAACGATGTGATAGGTGGTAAATATTGCGCAGGGGCGGGGCTAGCGTAAATCCCGAGACATTTGATCGTTGTGGCGCAGCTGTGTTTATTGGTCCACTAACCACATGCTATTTGACAGGGGAGTAAAGATAATCGTAGACTTTTTTGAGCCAGTTAAACTCCTGCAGGAGCCAGTTTGTATTTTTTAATAGCCAGACAATAAAACTTACATAGACCTAGAAGACAACTATATTTAAAAAGTAATCAGGACCAATGTAAAGAATGGTAGGACATTTTACACATGGAGAATAATCCCTGTGTTATGTACTCATCAGAATCTAATCCGAGACTGTATGGATGACTAGAAGTCTCGCCTTCATTACAGACAAGTGTAGGAGGCCACACAAAGTATAACGCCGATCCTGATGGAACATCATATTAGGGGGGCGAAGATCAGCATATTTTTTAATTGTTTTTTCTTGACTTCTATGAACGTTATTGGCTACTCCTGCTGCCAGGAATGCTGAAGAGCTAACATTAAAGAGATCTGTCCTGGTAATGATATTAAAGGGAACCTGTCACATTAAGCATGCAGTCTAATCTGCCAGCAACATGTTATAGAGGAGGAGGAGGAGGAGCTGAGCATATTCAGATATAGTTTTGTTGGAAAAGATTGAGGATAACTTGTAATTTATTCATTCTTAGGAGTCAAGTGGGCAGGTTCACTCGGGCATTGACAGCTTTCCCTGCATAAGGGTGCACACAGAGTTAAAGGAATTGTCCTGGACCACTACTGAGACCTCCACCGATCACAAGAACGGGAGTTCCGAACCCCCTGCACATCCGTACTTTTCAACCGCAGTGAAGAGGATTTTGAATTGGCAGTTTAAGCATGCGTGCCGCCACTCCATTCAAACTCTATGGACATGATAGAAATAGCCAAGTACAGCGCTCGGCTGTTTCCATCAGTCCCGCAGACATTGAAGTGGCAGGTGCAAGCTCAACCACCGCTCAAATTTATCCTCACTACAGGGGGGTTCAAAGAGGAGAAACAGGAGGTTCTAGACTCCCGTTCTCGAGATCGGAGGAGGTCCTAGCGATGGGGCCCCCAGTGATCAGAAGATTATCACCTGTCCTGTGGATAGGTGATAATTGTCAAAACTGGTACAACCCCTTTAAGGGCATGTTCACACGGTGCTCATAAAATATGACGTGTAAATGGGTCAAATCCGCTAGTGTTTTTGTAAAGTGGTTTTAAAAATACAGGCGATTTTAGATATTTTTTCTGCTTTTTTTTCTGTTTGGTTTTTGGCGCATAATTAGGGCTCTCATTGACTATGGGAACATTTGGCACATTTTTGGCGCCTTTTATTCAATTGACCTGACGCTATTTCTTATGCAACACGGTTTTTAAATGCGTAATAAAAAAAACCTGTGTTGTAGGTACTAACGGGGCGTTTTCCCATTGATTTGAATGGTAAGCTTAACCAAGCCTTTTTCGACGCCTATTTCTGGCGTGTAAAGTGCGCCAAAGTAAGCGTCAAATACATGCGGTGTGAACAGGTCCTAACAGTTAATCACTGAGTAGGACAGCCCACTGGAAGGGGGGATTTAAAAGAATAACATACAAAGTTGTACTGAAATTTTCCCACAAAACAATATTAATCTGCTCAGCTCCTCCTCTATAACATGCTGCCCGCAGATTCAATGTGACAGGTTCCCTTTAAATCTGGGTATTTAGAGGCTTATATAATTGTTTTTGGTTCTGCAGTGGAAGAATGTAACACTTGTGTATTATTATTTTTATTGTTTTTTGTTTAGGAACGGATGACAAATAAGTAAACAACAGAGGCCAAATTACAGTTATTGCATTGAACACAATGGGATGACGCCCATTTTTTCCACCATCACTTTTTACATTGGACTCTTTGGGACAACAATGTAAAAAACGGACGACAGTTTAATTATCCCATTGTCTTATATTTAAAAAACGACATACATAAACAATCTTTTTTGTTACATGGCAGTATTCTCGTGCAAATAGCGTGTTCCCAGGTGATTAATCTATCGCTGCACCAGGGGAGTGACCAGCGCACTGCTTGTATGGTGCGCCGGTATTGATCAATCTCCCCCATTGATTTTCTGTCCATTGAAAGAATGTACAACTGATGCATTTTGACACATGGGGCTCTTGTACACGCTGCAGTTATACCATGTTTTTGCCGCTGTGGTAATTTACTGCAACCGCCAGACGTTACACTGTGTAATGCAGGTGTGGGGAATCTTTTTTCTGCCATGGGCCATTTGGATATTTATAACATCATTCGCAGGCCATACAAAATGATCAACTTAAAAATTATCCTGCTGTATTTGGTCAAACATTTAATTAACTCACCCCTAATGTGACGGCTGGAACTGCTTCTCTTTGGTGAGGCGTGTGATGTTAGCCGGCATTGATGATGTTGCGTCAGTCAGTCTGGAGTGCACTCAACTCTTTGGTAAGTTTTGAAAAGAAATCGCAGCAGTAAGTTCTGACTTACTTACTTAAAGGGGTTTTTTCCATCAGGGACATTTATGACATATCCACAGGATAAATGTCAGATAGATGCGGGTCCCACATCTGGGATCCGCACCTATCTCTAGAACGGGGCCCCCTAAATCCCGTTCTACCGCTCTGTGTTCCTGCTGATTTCTGACCATGAAGAAGAAAACAGCGTAGCTCGCTGAGCTACGCTGTTTGCGTAACTCATAGTAGTGAATGGCAGTTACGGAAGCAGCGTAGCATGCGAGCTACGCTGTTTCTGTATCTACTATTCAGATCTATGGAACGTATAGAAACAGTGTAGCTATGCGAGCTATGCTGTTTCCTTCTTTATGGTCGGAAATCACAAGCTTCAGCACAACACAAAGAGGTAGAACGTTGTTTAGGGGGCCCCGTTCTAGAGATAGGTCTGGGACCCAGAGGTGGGACCCGCATCTATTGGACATTTATGACATATCCTGTGGATATTCAGAAAAAGCGTGGTGAACAGCAGCACACGTCTCCCAAGTTTTAATCAATAAGTTATTTTATTGGTCAAACATCCAGTAAAAAAATGGCAACGTTTCGACCCGTGACAAGTGGAGGGTCTTTCTCAAGCCTCCACTTGTCACGGGTCGAAACTTTGCCATTTTTTTACTGGATGTTTGACCAATAAAAGAACTTATTGATTGAAACTTGGGAGACGTGTGCTGCTGTTCACCACGCTTTTTCTGAAGATTACATTACGTCAGACTGGGTTTGTCTGATTTTACAGCGTGACACCGCTCCTGATAACGGGATTTGTGCTGCTTCAAATATTGTATTTTTTGGATTATATCCTGTGGATATATCATAAATGTCCTTGATGAAAAAAAAAAAACTTTAAGTCACTTGGACCTCACTTTGAGTAAGTAGGGTGCACGGACGGAGCCAAGGAGGGAATGACACGGCGGCAGCGGTGGTTAGAGTGAGGTTGCGGCGTACTGTGACGAAACTGGACTGTGTCGGCCCGGGAGTGGACCAGTCCGATCACCTGACCTCACGTCACTGACTCAGGTCAGGTGACCGGACTGGTCCACTCTTGGGCCGGCACGCACCGATCTCACTCAGACCACCGCTGCCATACTTGGCTTCGTTCGTGGACGGAGCCAAGAAGGAAATGGCAGTGGTGGTCAGAGTGAGGTCGGGGCGTGCTGAGACAGGAGTGGACCAGTCCAGTCACCTGACCTCACATCACTGACGAGAGGTCAGATGACTGGACTGCGCCAACCCGGGAGTGGACCAGTTCGGTCACATTACCTCACATCACTGACTCAGGTCAGTTGACCGGACTGATCCACTCTTGGATCGGCACACACTCAAACCGCCGCTGACTGAGCTGAGCCGGACCAAATGATCCGGGATGTTCTCCACCCCTGCTGTAAGGAATGGTCTTTTATGAAATCCTATTCACAGACCAGGTAATTTCCACTCCTATCAGGGCTGGTGTCTGTACTGCCTGCTTCCTGGGATGATTTGCAGCGTATGGATGAGGTTTTTAAATTCCCATCCACTGTGTTATTACTGTAATACGCTGCAGATTTTTCTGTATGCAAATCCAGACGTAAAATTTGCAGAAATTACATGTGCACGGGAGCTCAAACTGCTCGTAAAAAAATGTGTTATTGTGTGTGTGGTATCATCAATGCGGTTTTCTAGGAACATTGCCCTAAAATTGTCCCTGAAAAAAAACTTCAAAATTAATGTGATCCGGTGGATAGGTCATCAGTTGTCCGAGAGTAGAAAACCCCTTTAAGTGGTTTCCTTTAGTAATTGAACAAATACACAAAGTTTATAATCGGACAGATCTATCTTTAGAAAGCTGTCAAACCTTTCTCTACTCCAACATATTTATTTTTTCTCTAATAAATTTTTAGTTTTTGAAAAAAAAAGAGAAAAATTTAATATTTTGGCTTTAGATAAAGGATTACAAACAAGACAAAATTAAATATGTTATGTCTGACACAAACATTAATTCTGCGTTACATAAAATGATCATTTTGAAAGAAGACCTTCAGAAGGGATAAATAAAAGCCTATTTGGCGTGTTCTCCAAAGGTGAAATCATTTTTTGGTATCCCTACTGTCCCATCTTTTTGGTCCCAATGAAAACAATCCTGGTGTACTCCCACGGGTCAGATCCATATTGATGTCCACATCCTTACTGACTATTAACATCCGCTAAAATTTCCATACAGTGTCCCTTATCTCAGAAAAAGCCTGCAGGAGCTGGATCATTTTCACCAAAGAGACCCCATTAAAGATGTTCTACCACCATAGACAATTATGGCAGCCGCCTCATCCACCAGAACGGATTACCGGATCCCCTATATTTGGCAACTTCCATCAGTACTTTTTGATCCTGTTGGGCTCTAAGTTTGACAGCATTAAACTCCTGGTCTCTAGGTTAATATAATTCTTAAACATTGTTGGGCATACTGACAGGTCTAGCCTCCAGCAGTAAATTCTGTATGTCTTTGTCACCAGGCAATAGAGTAGTAATTTATGGCTTATATCACATCCCTCTCTTCACCCAGCGCATAACCAGAGCTCTGAGCAAGCAGCAGGGTTGCCAACCTGAGGCAAAAATCATAGATCGACGAAATTTTTACAGACATATTCCCTGCCTCTTTATATGGCCACATTCAATAATGCCCCAATCTAAATCACGATGCCCCCCTAGAGCCCTTCATCAGACCCCAAAAATTAATTCTGACTCCAAAATTACTCCAGTCATCTAGGTAATGCTTCTGGCTCCTTGTATATCTATATACTGATCCTGCCTTTGTATATAGCCATAAACTGCACCCTGCTTCTGTATACACACAGGATGCAGTATATAGAGGCCGGAACAGTATTTGGGTGTGTGTGTATATATATATATATATATATATATATATGTAAAAGGATCAGCATACATAAGTATATAGATGTAGATGCAGTACAGGCTGCACTATATAGAAATATGTAAAGAAAACTTATTTGCATGTAGAAAAACTGTTGGCCCCTCACCGCAGCCACTCATACCTCCCCCCCACCTATACAGCTTCTCGATGTTTGTGCTGTTACGGTAACCCAGGCCAGGAGAAAAACTTCAATACATGCCATGTCCTGTGACAGACTACACACCACTTTCTCCAGTCACACATTGCTCTGACGGCTCCTCCACTCCCAGACCAACCTGCTGGGGCCTGTACTGTGGCCTGCTGAAGGATGTGGAGACGGACTGGATGTGCAGGGAAAGGAGGCTACAAGGGCGCTGGCAAACACAAGAGGAGGACGGTCTGAGCACGGGACACCTAAAGCTAGTGTACTTATCAGTCTGTCTGAAGACAGCTGGGCTCCTGCTGTAACGGGTGGGATTGGCGTTACCTCCAATCCCACCTGTTTAGCGAACACGGCATCTAACTTGTTTCAGAGGGAGAGGGCTCCCTCTGTCACCCCATCAGCACCCCCAAGATGTGATAGCAGTTGGGGTCCTAACAAAGGCCCCCAGGTCTGCCTTTAGTGTATACCTATTAGGCCCTTCCTAATAGAATAGCTGTCAGTTTTACTCTGACAGCATAATACACTGCAGTACAGAAGTATTACATTGTATTATCAAAGCGATCAGATTATGTCATAGTAAAGTCTCATAGTGGGACTAAAAAGATAAGTAAAAAAAAATAGTTTAATAAAGTTACTAATATAGAAATGAAAAATCTCAAGTAAAAAAATAAATGAAAAACTTAATTGGTATCGCCGCGTCCGTGATGATCGGAACTATAAAACTATTATGTTATTTAACTTGCACGGTGAACGCCATAAAATTAAAATACCATGCCAGAATTGCTGTTTTCTGTATATCCTGCCTTTCAAAAAATGCAATAAAAAGTGATAAAAACGTCGTCTCTACCCAAAATGGTACAAATAACTATAATTTGTCTTGAAAAAAATAATCCCTTTATATAGCTACGTCGGCTTGTAGAATCTGGCGACACAAAAACAAGTATAATAAAACATAAAAAAACAATATAAATTTGGTATCGCTGTAATCGTAATGACCCGCGGAATAGAAGGTGTAAATGTAGGACACTTAAAAGTATGGCAACATTTCTGTTTTTGTTCCATTACCCCCTCCAAAAAAGTTCATAAAAATGTATCAATAAATTATATAGTGCTATTAAAAAATACAGCTTGTCCCGCAAAAGACAAGCACTCACACGGTTGGTTATGGAACGCTTTTGAAATACGATGATCAAAAAACTGAAAAAAATCGCTCCTTCATTAAGGCTCAAAATAGGCTGTTCACTAAAGAGTTAAAGCTACTACATCGTGCTTGCTAGCGGCGGCAGACAAACAAGGCTGCTGCTGCCGCTGAGCAGGACCTGGAGGAGTACACTGATTGCCGAGCACAAACTGAGCCCTGAGTGCACTGCACATAATGCGGCCGACCCAAATTTCACCTATTTGTTCAGTGTGAACTTAAGGCCAGGATCACACACAGTTTTGATGCAGTTTTTTGCTCAGTTTTTTTGAGTTAAACACAGAAGTGGACACAAAAGAAAGGTGATCTTTATATCTTTTCATTCCTTTTGGATCCACTCCTGGCTTTGGCTTAAAAAAAACCCTGAGTGTCTGGTCTAAAAAAACTTGTCTAAAATAAAAAATATCAGGACAGAGACACCGACGGATTTTTTTTTTTGGTGGACAATACGAATGGCAGAAAAAAAACACCCGACTTTTGTAGCCTGTCTGTATATTTATGGACAGACGTTTAACCACTTAGATGCTGTGGTCAAAAGCGATGGCGGCATCGAAGCCGTTATTATGAGGGGGCAGCCCCCTCCGACGTCCCATTCCTGTAACAGCAGTAAAACATAATAAAAACAACCATAAACCTTTGGTATCGCCGTAATCGTTTTGACCTTCATTGACTCGTGGGACAGGGATGTAATATTACCACTTTACAAAGCATTAGTGAGGCCTCATCTAGAATATGCAGTTCAGTTCTGGGCTCCAGTTCATAGGAAGGATACCCTGGAGTTGGAAAAAATACAAAGAAGAGCAACGAAGCTAATAAGGGGCATGGAGAATCTAAGTTATGAGGAAAGATTAAAAGAATTAAACCTATTTAGCCTTGAAAAAAGACGACTAAGGGGGGACATGATTAACTTATATAAATATATGAATGGCGCATACAAAAAATATGGTGAAATCCTGTTCCATGTAAAACCCCCTCAAAAAACAAGTGGGCACTCCCTCCGTCTGGAGAAAAAAGGTTCAATCTCCAGAGTCAACAAGGCTTCTTTACTGTGAGAACTGTGAATCTATGGAATAGTCACCGCAGGAGCCGTCACAGCAGGGACAGTAGATGGCTTTAAAAAAGGGTTAGATAATTTCCTAGAACAAAAAAATATCGGCTCCTATGTGTAGAAATTTTTCCCTTCCCTTTTTTCTCATCCCTTGGTTGAACTTGATGGACATGTCTTTTTTCAACCGTACTATGTAACTGACCCGCAGAATAATGTTAACATGTCATTTTTACCGCACAGTGAACGCAGTAAAAGCAAAACCCAAAAAACAATGGAGGAATCAATGTTTTTTTCCCATTCCACCCCACAAAGAAATGTTTTCCAAACAAGCCCTCATACGAAAAAAGCGAAAAATGGCTGGGATATGGAAAAAAAAGACTGCAAAAGTCATTTCTATAGGGCAACATACAATAGGAGACTATTTATGTCCCCATCTCGTGCCGTTTGTTTACATCGTCAAGCTGCTATTGTAGGGCGTTTCATATCAGTCTCAAACGCCATTTCCCATGAGTCTTTGCAGGCTGTAGTTCCTCCCTATGTCTTCTACTTTTTAGTCCATAAGGCCCCATGCACACGTCCATAATTGCAGACCGCAATTATGGACCCATTTAATTCTATTGACCACGGACAGCTATTGTACCTCTATAATTTACGCCAGCTTGTGGAGTCCTCAGAAAAGTGGAGTCAGCAACGTAAATGCTTCAAAACTTTCAAATTTTTCCTGCAAATTGTGTCTTTTGATGCACTTGCGACTTTACGTACAAAAGTTTATAAGTTCCTCCCACTGTGTCTGCTGCCCATCTCCACGCTGTTGCTGTTCTTTTCCCTACGCCCTGACACACAGTGTGTCCCTCTGCCTTCTGGTCAGTTTTCTGCCACAGGCCTTCACTGTTCTGAGGTCCTGGCACAGATACCTTTTCCTTAAAGAGGCTCTGTCACCACATTTATAATCCTACATAATGTAATGTAGATAACAACAGTATTTTTTATTTTGAAAAACGATAATTTTTGACCAAGTTATGAGCAATTTTAGATTTATGCTAATTACTTTATTAATGCCCAACTGGGCGTTTTTTAACTTTTGACCAAGTGGGTGTTGTGAAGAGAAGTGTATGATGCTGACCAATCAGTGACCAATCAGCGTCATACACTTCTCTCCATTCATGTCCATTTGTACTCAGCACAGTGTGTCTGTCACATACACCCACATTAACTTTACTGAAGTGTCTTGTGTTGAGAGTGAATAGACATCACCTCCAGCCAGGACGTGATGTCTATTCACACTCCCGACACTTCGGTAAAGTTTCTGTGGGACTTAATAGCTGCACAGCGTGATCTCGCGAGATCACCCTATGAATGACAGCACAGCGAGACACTAAGTGAATTACAAATGTACAGTGCAAGCAAAAATAATTATTTCAGAAAACACTTTGAAGGTGTAATTCAGTCCAATGACCAGGATGTCCGGGATTGCGGTTGTATGGACCTATTCAGTGTCTATAAAGTACTGTCTATCCGTTCTCTGCAATCATTAGCACATCCATAAATGATTCTCTGTGGACCATATAGCTGCAACCTCTGAAATCCCAAGTCTGGGACCAAATTACAAATAAATGGAAATTACAAATTTCCAGGACAAAAGTGCAAAAGTTATTTATTAATCCTGGAGAACCCCTTTAACAATGATGTTCTGTTTCATGACTGTGTCTTTCGTCAGTAAATCACTGACCTTACCTTTTATCAGAGCGGTTGTCACACTTTTGTTACCCCAGTGATTTTGAAGGAAACATTTCGGTGATGTTTATCTAACCATGCTGTTAATAATAAACTATGTCTACATGTGTATACTGCGTAGAATATTTTTGGAACTAGTTCAGAAGTTAATAATGGGTTCCGAGCATTCGGTTCGGTTGGAGTGGCATCTTCTCATAAGCTGTTCTTGTTGTTTTATTTCATAGAGCAACTAAAATATACTGCATCTACAAGGAAAGATGACCCCGGCACTTACAGATACGGTAACACAAGAAACTGGAGTTAATTTCTCACCTTATCTTGGTATAAAGAGCTTGAGTGCAGATCTAAATGTATGCGTGGATAATTCCATGACCGGTTCCAAATCCAGCAGCTCAAATGTAGAATATTCTGATACTGCCCTATGTCTCACCGGCTTGCAGCAAGATGAATCACTTTCTTCAGAACATTACCATACGGTTTTTGTATTGACAACGAGTTCTAATATGAATGTGCAGGATAATAGTAAATACCCATTGAAGACAGAGGAAGATTCATATAGAGAGCGGGTACATGATGCTCATCCATTGCTTACTGAAAGAAAAGTTAAGAGAGAACTTTTTCCAGGTACCGTCAGCAAAGTTCTAGCTGATGTAACCAAACTATGGGACATATCTGTGACTGAGGATGAAGGCGTACATAGGCTGAATGGAAGAATAGATGGAGAAAGTCTTGCTATCCCATTTGCTAGTAATTGTAATTTACCTGACTTGAGGTGTCTATCACCTATGGAAGCTAAACTACAAAAAGCTGCAAATAAGGAAACTGAGGCAAAGTTATTACATCTGAAATGTCTAAATCGGCAACAGGAACTTTTAAATCGTGCGCAGAGAGCCAGGAAGCATTTGAAGTTGCTCTTGGGAAAATATGCGGTGGATCATTGTAGGCAACAGATAAGCAGCTTAGTGAGACACAAGATTGAGAACCTCAATGTGCACAATAACTCTGCTAGTCATTCAAGTACAGGAGTAAACACAAATCCAGATGCAGTAGTAGGACTGAGCAAAAGTGCCTGCATTGACTTTCAACTTAGGGCCACTCGGTCCAATGCTATCCGGAAGTTTTCTGCGGGGATTATAGGTTGCATTCGGCAGGATTTGGACTCTGATGTAACAGAAAGCAGCTCTGATGAGGACTGGGAGGAAAAGCCTAAAAATACTCAGGACTGGTAAGTGCTTGAAGCCCACAATTGTGTTACAAGTTACATTACAGTGAAGTGTAACGCCAGCCAGAAATGATTGTGAATCCTTATAGGTGGTAAATGTGTACGGCCTTGAAATGTTGCTCAGCCATTTATGTCCAGACTCCTCCTGCACTCTGTTTCTAACACAATAAGATGCTACTTCTTATCAGCCATATTAGCTCTGATGGGACTAACATTTCTGTCAGCCTGTCACACACACAGTGTGTCTTTATGTACTGGCTTCTCCTCTCCCTCAATCTGCTCTGCCTGGCGATAAACACTGAGAAAACCTTCACCCTCCCTTCCCTCTCACTGTGCAGAGACGTGGCTGGTTTAATCTATACCTGCAGTTGCAAAGTTAAGGGCTGTGTGATGTCTAATCACGTTTTAATACTTTTGTTATGAACAAGCCCAAAATGTGCGCAAATGCAAGATAAAATACATAGAAATCCATATGACTTATGCAATTACTGTACATCAATGGTCTGCACCCTCTGACTCTAGCAATGACATCTTAAAGGGGTTATCCTACTATTAAATATCATATTCATTGTATAGATCATGAAAAGTGAAGAATGTTTGCCATTAACATGCTGTTAAAAAATGATCTGATGAAAAGTTATGACATTTACTTACATAGTATGGCGCCACCTGGTGTTCAAAGTATGGCAATGTGCACGTCCACATAATGAGCTGAGTGCTGGAGGACAGACATGCTCAGTCACTTTGACCACAGCCAGGTCTCTGCATAGTGATCACTGCAGAGCAGCCAATAGAAATATCTTACCTGCTTGTCAGGGAAGTAGCAAAGCCTCTGCAGTTGCATGGCAATATAACTGAGGAGACTCCTTCTACAGGGGAAGTATTAGGCTGGGTTCACACGACCATGTTTTGTCCGTAATGGATGGAACGTATTTCGGCCGGAAGTCCCGGACCGAACACAGTGCAGGGAGCCGGGCTCCTAGCATCATAGTTATGTACGACGCTAGGAGTCCCTGCCTCGCTGCAGGACAACTGTCCTGTACTGTAATCATGTTTTCAGTACGGGACAGTAGTTCCGCGGAGGGGCAGGGACTCCTAGCATTGTACATAACTATGATGCTAGGAGCCCGGCTCCCTGCACTGTGTTCGGTCCGGGACTACCGGCCGAAATACGTTCCGTCCATTACGGTCGTAACATGGTCGTGTGAACCCAGCCTTACGGGACTATATATCCTCACCTGCCAGAGGGGAAAGGAGACTGATTCTGCTCAAAACCCCTTTCCCAGCAAGACAGATTAGCAGCACCAAGGAATTACGAAAAAGGTATTTTTTATGCTAAAAACACTGCAGCTACCTCATCTGCCCCAGCGAGTGCCTGCTCTCTTTTATGTTAAGGGTATGTTCACACGAGGTCATTACGTCCGTAATTGACGGACGTATTTCGGCCGCAAGTACCGGACCGAACACAGTGCAGGGAGCCGGGCTCCTAGCATCATAGTTATGTACGACGCTAGGAGTACCTGCCTCGCTGCCGGACAACTGTCCTGTACTGTAATCATGTTTTCAGTACGGGACAGTTGTACGGCAGCGAGGCAGGGACTCCTAGCGTCGTACATAAGTATGATGCTAGGAGCCCGGCTCCCTGCACTGTGTTCGGTCCGGTACTTGCGGCCGAAATACGTCCGTCAATTACGGACGTAATGAGCTCGTGTGAACATACCCTTACAATGGATCTATGTGTTGCAAGTTGCTAATTTAGATCCAGGATCTGGGCGGAACAGCAGTATGCACCTTCTAATGGCTGTTCAAGAACTGCATACATTGCACAAGATGCACACTGGAACGCATTGTCAATCATGGGCCACGTTGGTTCTATTGGAGATAGCACGGATAACTTTAAACGGAGCAATTTATACAAGTAAAATCAAATAAATGTATAAATACAAGTAACCCCCTTCTAAACTCCCTGAATCTCAATCCCAAAACACACTTTAGATGAAGACAACTCACAACCTCCCAGGCATTTTCAGTTTGCTTTTAAAAACTGCTTTTCATTATTTAGCTGCAGTTGATGCTGCAAGTAACTCCTCTGGTTGCATGAGAAGTAGTAGGGGGGAAAATCTCCTTCTATACAGCGCCTACACACCAATGCATGGAGGCTGTATGGCTCCTTAATGGACTCTGCTGTGCGCATGGGCACTTAACGGGGTATCCCCACCTGAGTTCTGACCATATAATTTGGCTACAATAAGATTTCCAAATGAACTAAATTGAAGACATATCGTAACCTCAGAACCATGCCAATTCGGATGGTATAATACATATTTTCTTCTGTATGTACCGCTTAAAACATGCAATACCACTTGTACCACTTTCTTCACTTCCACCACATGTTTCTCCATGTTTAAAATGTGGCTCGCGACCATCACTCCAAGTTTAATGTGGCCCACAAGGTCCAAAAGGTTGGGGACCACAGCTGTAGACAGTGGGAAGTCACAGATGGAAGCATCCTGTACACTATCTTTGTGCCGGCCATTCTGGTTAGCAGAGACTAAGGGACGCCTAGGTCTTCACCCTTTAACCCCTGTACAGGGGACTAGCCTTCACTGCTAGGAGGCCCTAGGTTGCGCTTGCAAAGTAATCGCCAACCAGCAGAGCAAGCAAGAGCTACTAGTGGTCACAGATGGAACCACAACAATAACAGTGGACAGGCAGGTGGACACAAAACAGGGAGTGAGACAGTAGCAAGTCAGGAGAAAGCCAAAGTCAATATCCAGCCATAGTAGAACAAGTCCCAGAATGACAGGAATAGGGTAGTCAAAGAATCCGGAGGTCAGCAACAGGTTTACAGGCAGATTAGGGTAGAATCCAGAAGCAGGTAACAAGCCAAGGTCCATATCCAGCAGAAGTACGACATAAAATATCTCCGAATAGAACCAGTCAGCCTAAACTAATAACTGGCACAGACATGTGCACCTGAGAGATTCAAATAAAGCTCTCAGGTCTCTCATTGTCTGGAAGACCATACTTATTAATTGATCGACCAACCAAGTGCTCAGATCGGCTGATTGGCCGAGTACACAGACTGGGCGACCGTGCGTATTGCGCACACATCGAGCGTCATCTCCACCTCACCACCACGGACTCTATTGCAGAGGTGGCTGGGGTAAAGTAAAAACGCAGGAGCATGGCGTGGTTAGTACATAATGTAAGTGTTGTTATTCCACTTGTAAAAATGGCTGACACTGTGTAGCGTCTATAGCCGCGGACCGCCAAGATTACTCACCACCCCCGGCGGCCGAAGACAGGGATCTGTGAGTGCTGACCCGCATCTCCTCCCCAGGAGACGCCAGCGCTCACTTCCGCTCTGGTCTGCTGTGTCTTGTAGGGTTGCGCTCCCATGCTCGTGCCCGGCCTTAAAGCGCCAGCGCGCACATGGAAATCATTAACTAGCCCATGATCACCCTGGACTATAAGAAGGGCCCTGCCCCTTTTGCTTATTGCCTGAGCGTTGTTCGTATTCCCATGTCAGTCTTGCAAATTGTCCCTTAGTGTTATCCTGTTCCCGTTGTTACCCGTGCCCTGCTACCTGTATCCCATGCTGTGTCCTCGTTCCTGAGCCTGTTAGTATTTGGAGTCATGTCCTACTGTACCTGCTGTCATCCGACACATCTGGCGCAACCTACTTCACCGGTTGTCATCCGCCACGTCTGGCGCAACCTACTGCACTCGTTGTCATCCGCCACGTCTGGCGCAACCTACTGCTCCTGCTGTCAACCGCCACATCTGGCGCAACCTGTTGCACCTACTACCAGCCGTGCCAGAGCCCCTGCCACCATCTGGACTATTTCAGGTACCCTGGTGCTACGAACTCGTATAGACTTTTGCATAGACTATGACTTGGTCAACAGTCCAAAAGACTGTGTAGGGACACACAGTATTGACAACAGGAAGATAAGGCCCAATTGTCAATTCATTATTCAAATAAATTCCCGAGAGGAATAACTGAATTATGGTAAATTTAGAATTTCTAAGCAAAGCATTCTTATTTCACAGGGAAAACAAGTTTTTACTAAAACAGACATGTCCGGAGAGGTGACTGGTCCTCTTTAGCATTGCCCTGTTTTCTATAATGAGGACATTTTCTTTCTTTTAGACATAGTGCATGTCCTCTGATGTGCCCAGATATAATATTATGTTGGTTATGTTTTGACCAGATCTCCATGGCAATCCTGAAATTGAATGCCCTTGGGGAAAAGGTGTTCCGCACTAACGTAAAATACGATTACAAAGTGTGAGTACATAGACTGTGGACAGTTTGTAATAATATATACACTGGTAAAAATTTAACAGCGGGTCTGCGGAGGGATGGAGCGGCTGCGAGGTCTGATTTCGGTGTGAGCAGTTTTGTCCAGCTGTAGCTCTACACTGTCTACGCTTCGCGCTACTTCCTTGGATCCACTGTTGTTTAGCCCTTCTCTATGGCAATGTGAGTTCTTCATATGCTCGCAATTTGTTACCCTATTATACATTATTGGGGAACACCTTTATATTATTGTATCATTCAAAAGGGACCGAAATTAATAAGATCCTGTCACATTGAACTGAATTTCGAACAGCTTCACTAATATATATTATCTGTTTATCTATATTTTGTCAGGCAAGATACAGATCAGTGGTTTGGATTTGCAAGAATTAAATTTTGTAATTTATTTGTCATATGTCACTAGTCAGGATTTTTAATTAAGAAAATTTTATTGTGATTTGGCAAGGGCACCTTTTAATGCAGATAACAAGTGTTCGGCTCTGTTTACATTGACGTCATGTCTTCCGTTTATAACAGAAGCCATGAGGCTTTGCCAAATTCATCCTACAACGGCTCCTAACTTTGCCAGAAGGACCCCGTTGACTTATCATAAGGTACATCTGAGTTCCGCAGTATTAACGATCAGAATATCGCTGCATGCTGCTATTTTCTTGCCATCAATAGTGACAGAACCTCAGTTGGAAGGGCATAACGGCAGTGTGATTTTAGCCTTAGGCCCCATGCACACAAACGTATTTTTTTCCTTCCGTAAATACTGTTGTAAATACGGGTCCGTTGTCACCAGTATCCCACCCGTATTTACGGACCCGTTTTCTCTGCACTAATCGGCAGCCCCTTCTCTCTATCAGTGCTGGACAGAGCTTCCGCAGCGAAACGCAGCGATTGTAAGTAAACGAAGTTCATACGTCCCCTGGCCGTTGTCTTGGTGACGCGTCCCACTTTTGACATCCAGTCCGACCTCCCTGGATAACGCGGCAGTCCATGTGACAGCTGCAGCCTGTGATTGGCTGCAGCGGTCACATGGGCTGAAACGTTATCCCAGGAGGCCGGACTGGAAGAAGAAGCAGGGAGTTCTGGATAAGTGTTAACTTTTTTTTGTTACAGGTTTTTGAAGTAACTTTAGACATCTATATTGTGAGCGCCGCGAATGGTACTCCCTGTCCAGGGTGCTGAAAGAGTTACTGCCGATCAGTGCAGCCCCTTCTAGTCACTGTCTAGGGTGCTGAAAGAGTTAAACGATCAGTGTGGGACAGAGGTCCCCACACTGATCGTTTAACTCTTTCAGCACCCTGGACAGTGACTATCTCCTGACGTTGCCTAGCAGCGCTCCCATAATTACGGGTGCACACACGTAGCCACCCATAATTGCGGGAGCCCCATAGACTCCTATGGGCCTGCCCGTGCCGTAATTACGGCCTGAAATAGGACATGTTTTATATTTTTCAACGGCCCGGACACCTTCCCGTAAGCAAACGGGAAGGTACCCATGGGCAATAGAAGTCTATGGGCCCGTAATTACGGCCGTTTTTACGTTCGTGTGCATGAGGTCTTACTATGTGTTTATGGTGATCTGAATGTACAGTCGGATGTTAACATGGGATCAGAGATTTATCATGTTAGTGACTGCAGGGTTCGCCATGAGCTCCGTACACCACTCTCGGCTCCTTGTGAATCTGCTTCTTTGGCAGTATCCTAATTCGAATGCTTTGTGTACAAGTCTCACCACCTGATCACTTTCTCCTGGCACTATTTAATCCTGCTGTATAAAGCAACTCGAGGACAGCTGGCCAATACTGATATGCTTTCTGAGTAAAGTCGAAAGGAAACGTTAACTCCTGGATTTCTTGTCGAGCAATTATGGGGGTGGGTTTTGACAGAATAAACGTCATCTTTTCTGAAAATGTTGTATACCCCGTCTTGTATGACTCTGTGTCTAGCTTCAATGGGATCACTACTAGGTGGCCTGCACTGCGTATAATTAACTGACGGCAAGTTGCAGCCTGTATATAGTCCCGGTTTACTAAACAAAAGTTCACTTTGCAAAGCAGAATCTAAAAAGCAAACCGCTTCCTGCATGCCTGAGCTGCCTCAGAGGCCTAGTGTTCAGAGAAAATGTCTCCTATGTAATGTTCTGCTGGGTCACTCAGTAGGAGGCTTTGAATCCTGTTATAATGTGTTAAACCCTTTGCAGTGAGATTTAGAAATTTCACCCACAGATAAAGAAATTGGACAGCATTTCTGAGAAAGTATGTGAAGTTCAACCAGGGCCAGCCTTAGGCCCTGTACACACAGAGTTTTTATACAGGCAAGGAATTTTGAAGCAGATTTTCAACTGCCTGCACTTTCTTGCTGCGGTTTTTGTGGCATTTTTTGCTGCGTTTTTCGGCTGCAGCTATTGAGCGCCGCGGGCGAAAAACGCTTTCTCTGCCTCCCATTGATTTCAATGGGAGGTCAGAGATGAAACCGAGGGAAGAAAGAACCCGTTGCTTTTTTTCTCCCGCCAGCGGCTAAAAGCTTGACATACAGTATGCAAAAGGCATACACTACCGTTCAAAATTTTGGGGTCCCCCAGACAATTTTGTGTTTTCCATGATGAAGGCCTGATGAAGACGATTGTCCATCGTCGAAACGCGTAGCCACTTTCAATAAACTGAACTTATTAATATCTCGGGACTCCGTTCCACATCATTTATACCACACAGCAGCGCCTCCAAAAAAGATACAATTTTCTTTTACTCTGCCCTGAAGGCCAGCATCCCGGAGTCGCCTCTTCACTGTAGACGTTGACACTGGCGTTTTGCGTGTACTATTTAATGAAGCTGCCAGTTGAGGACCTGTGAGGCGTCTATTTCTCAAACTAGAGACTCTAATGTACTTGTCTTGTTGCTCAGTTGTGCAGCGGGGCCTCACACTTCTCTTTCTACTCTGGTTAGAGCCTGTTTGTGCTGTCCTCTGAAGGGAGTAGTACACACCGTTGTAGGAAATCTTCAGTTTCTTGGTAATTTCTCGCATGGAATAGCCTTCATTTCTAAGAACAAGAATAGACTGTCGCGTTTCACATGAAAACTCTCTTTTTATAGCCATTTGGAGAGAATTTTATCGAACCCACAAATGATATGCTCCAGATTCTCAACTAGCTCAAAGGAAGGTCAGTTTTATAGCTCCTCTAAACAGCAAAACTGTTTACAGCGGTGCTAACATAATTGCACAAGGGTTTTCAAGTGTTTTCTAATCATCCATTAGCCTTCTAACACAGTTAGCAAACACAATGTACCATTAGAACACTGGAGTGATGGTTGCTGGAAATGGGCCTCTATACACCTATGTAGATATTGCATTAAAAAACAGACGTTTGCAGCTAGAATAGTCATTTACCACATTAACAATGTATAGAGTGTATGTCTGATTAATTTAATGTAATCTTCATTGAAAAAAACTGTGCTTTTCTTTCAAAAATAAGGAAATTTCTAAGTGACCCTAAACTTTTGAACGGTAGTGTAGGTGTAAGGTTCCTAAATAACATTGCTTCATCAATAACCTAGGGGATGTACCTGCAACCTGTGCAGTTGCTTTTCCGTAGGCACCAAGTGTAGGATCGGGGCTTACTACTTGCCTAGTCCCTCAGGGCTAGTAGTGACCTCTTCAGTAGTGACCGGTAATGTGACATGTGTGACCGCATAAGTGGCACAACCCCAAGAGTGACCACGGGTGGGAGATCCCTGTCTATGATGTATATATTCCCTAATAGTGCATACACTACAATAAAACATTTCTGTTGACATGTCAGAAAATAATATTTGCATAATCATCACAATCTGAGGTCCGACACTGACTATAATGATTTGTTCTAAATCAATGCTGCAGAAGAGATCTGTCACAGATTGTTTTTGCAGGCAGTTCCTTCTCCTGTGCTAACCAATAATTGACTGAGGTGTTGTGTCCCCTCTCGCTATAAAAAGATGTTTTTCAGCAGCTGCAGATGATCATAATACACACTTCAGATGCTGAAAACGTTTTTGTCTTATTGAAAAGATTGAGGACATTTTATATAATGGACAGGAAGCTCCCTATCTAGCGGCCCTGTACTTTTATACGGTCATAGGACGACTAATAATAATATTATAATTTACAGTAGGGAGTAAATCATCCCATATATATTCTGTCATAGTGATCACTGACATGAAAAGTTGTAAAAAGAACATCGTTATATTGGTGATGTGTCATTCACATGGATGCGTGTAAACCTTTTCAGTGATTTAATTGGCCTCAGAGGTCATATTAAATGTTCTCAATGCTTTTATTCCCGGCAGTGGGTTAACGGAGTAAACTGCTGTGCCATGGAAACCAATGCAGAGACTATATTGTGTTTTCCCTGTGGGTTATTTCCTCTTTGCTCGAGATTTTGACAATTTTATCCCCCAGTTCTAGAAAGTTCCCATTATTCAGTTGGCTCTTGCAAGTTATGTTGTCTGGTCAACATGACTGCCTACTTTTTACTGCACTAATGTACGGGCTAGGCTGATCGGTGGAAGAAAAATGCTAGTGACCATGTGATCATGGAGAAAATTCTGACCACGTTGCAATAATCACAAGATTTCACCGCAAATCACAGGTAGTTGTGTAAGTGTATAACAAATGGTGTAGACGCTATGATATGATTGGCTAATATCTTGCATTAAAGGAGTATTCCTAAAATCATAAATAATCACCTATGCATAGGATAGGAGATCATTTTATGATCACTGGAGTTCCTACCGCTGGGACCCCTGCCAATCGTGAGAACGGGGTCCCGAACCCCCAGATCCCCCTTACTGCTCAACCACAGTGAGGAGGACATTGAATCGAGCGGCAGTCGAGCATGCACGCATTCATTGTCTGAAGGCATGATGGAAACAGCCGAGTAGAGAGCCCGGCTGTTTCCGTCATTCTCATAGACATTGATTGGAGCAGCGTGCGCATGCTCGACCACCTCTCACGATCGGTGTGAACCCCAGCGATCATAAAATGATCACCTTTCCTGTGGTGGCTTTCGGGAGCTGAATAGAAACAAAGGCTATGGAGACATTGCCCACGTAACTAAGCGTATGTTTGACTGCATTATCTAATCAACATTTTATAGTGAAATTAGAAATTTTGATTGGTAACTAGACCACACCACCATGTATTTTTTATTTATTTTATTTATTTTTTTGGGTGTGGGCATCAGCAGCAACACTAAACGTTTAGTCCCATTATGCACATTTATGGCATATTGATAAGATCTAATGGGACCCCAATGATACAGAGAACAAGGATCTTTTGTCCTTTGCTTGCAGCAGAGAGGTGGCAACATATGTGCAATAGCCCTCTATTATAATGGGAGATATGGAAAAAGCTGAGCGCGCTCACTCCATGTCTCTTGTAGACTATAATAAAAAGTGACTACCATTGTGTGGGCATGTCTGCTGCAATCAGCGGGCGGGGACATTAAATGTAATGTACAGCCATTGCATGGAGTCAAGGGCCATATTGGAGTCCCTGAAATTCGGGTATGGTGACCATCACTGCTGGATCTTGATGGTGCATGACAGCTGTCTTTCTGTTGGCAGAGTGAACCTGCAATACAATTTCATTCAGAGTCGGTGGACGGGAGAACCACTGTGATGGAAAAAACTATGAAGCACTTGAAGGAGTTGTCCAGGATTAGAAAAATCATAGCTGCATTCTTCCAGAAATAGCGCCACACATGTGCATGGGTCATGTCTGGTATTGCAGTGCAGCTCCATTGAAAAGGATGGGACTGAGATGCAATACCACACAAACACTTTGGACGTGTGTGGTGCTGGTTTTTCAAGAAAGCAGCCATGTTTTTTCTATCCTGGACAACTCTTTTAACTAGCCCTGCTGCCCTTCATTCTTATGGTACGTCCACAGCGTAAACACTTCAGTATTTTTGTCTGGATTTTCCATGCGGAAATTCCACAACTTATTACAGTAGCAGCAAGCAAGCAGCTGTGGGAAAAAACCCAGCAGAAAACACGTGCAAGACTTGACCTGCAGTGCGGATTTTCAATCTGCAGCATGTCCATTTATTTTGCGAAAACGCTGCGGAATTCAGATAGAAATTTTGCAGTGTTTTCGCTATGTGTGGACGTACCCACAATCTGTTTATTCAGAATTTAGGGTAAGAGAAAATTAAAAAAATGGTGGAATAGTATATCAAGAAATCTGTGACTCTTGTTACAGACTAAAAAGACGGATGGCTAGATATTAGCGCCAGACTTAAGAACTCATTTATTGTCGTAGTTATCAAATTGATTGTTTTTATTCACAGTACTTCTGAGTGGAACTGGTTTTCAGGACGAGCAAATGTTGGGAGTCGCTGGACCTGGCTTCAGGCTCAGATTTCAGAGTTGGAATACAAAATTCATCAACTGGTGGATCTACGCAGTCAGCTACGAAGCAAAAAGGTACCCAAAAATGAATATGGTAGGGTATGTGCATGTACTGGAATTTTCATGGATTTCTGATGCTGATTTTGCGGCATAATCCGCTGGAATTGCGCTTCCTATTGTCAATGGTAAGGCCCCATGCACACGACCGTAAAAAATCTCAGTTTTGCGGGCCGTAATTGCGGTCTGCAAAAACTGACCCATTCACTTGAACGCGGACACCTTCCCGTATCGCTACAGATAAGTGTCCGTGCCACAGAAATGTGCCGGGAATTATGGAGCATGTCCGTTCTTGGTCTGCAATTGCGGCACGGACTCCATAGAAGTCTATGTGGGAATTCCAAAATTGCGGATGGCTACGGAGGTGCGTCCACAAATACGGATAGCCATCCGCAAATACAGAAGTGTTGCTAAGCAACACAAAGGGGATTTCCCATCAACCAGGCCTCTTTTTTGCGGATCCGTATATACGGATGCACTACGGACCGTATTTGCGGATACCATTCAGCAGAAATGGGTACTTTGCTGATGACTATAAAGCAATACGGAACCGTATTTACGGTCAGTATTTGCGGATACGGTCGTGTGCATGAGGCCTAAATCCGCATCGTGGGTCACATTTTGGCCCCATGCACACGAACGTGCATGGCCCAGGAGCCCGGACCACAGAAAGAACGGGCAAGTCTTATTACGGCCGTGTTCTGCAGTCCAGGCTCATAGAAAATAATGGCCGCGGCCATGTGCACGGCCCGCGATTTGCGGGTGACACTCCGCTCCCGGCCAACCCGAAAAACACGGCCGTGCACATGGCTACGGTCGTGTGCAGGAGGCCTTAGTGTTGTAAAAAAGTAATTCTATTAACGTAGTCGCCGCATTCGGATTATACCCTTTGAATGGAACTTATTCACGTGCAGATCCGAGGCAGACGAAACAGCAAATCTACGGCAGAAATCCGTCAGATTTTTCCAACGCTGTAATAATTTTCGTTCAATGTATCAAGCATGTGTATAATTATTTTACACACTAAATTATAGTTTATCACTCCACCTCCAAATAATGCCTCCGACCGTGGGTGGCCTCTTTAGGAACAATCAAGCTAAATGTTACAGTTGCTTATCCAGGCAGGTTTTATTTCTGTATCCTAGGGAACTCTGATGTTTCAGGAATGTTCAAATTACATTCTCGGAGAAGGGACACATCTGCCATTTCCAGGCACTTCATTACAGCCTGCAGCGACGCTGGCAACACCCCCAGAGGAAATAAATCTGCCTCCACCAGTGGATTTAGAAATGTCTCCAAGCAGCCCGACCTTGCTCCTGAGAAACATAGAGAAACAGGTAATAAAGCACAGACGCTTTGGTGCTTCATTGTGCCACATAATTGTAATGCGGAGAACCGTGAAGGTATTTCATCTCACTGGCATGCATGGAAAACACCATTAACTTTATGAGGAATCTGTAATCTGGATTTATAATTAACTTGCTGCACCTACTTTGGCAGCATCAGGGATTTTTCTGGGTCGACCACAGATCCACAGCATGGGATATAGTCATATATGTGTTATTTATCCCAGTAAATGATCTGTACAGAAGGCTTTGCTTCAGTGATCCCCAGACCAGAAACTGACGGACTCCGTTCTCAGCCATTGCCCAGTAATGACGTCACCTTTTGATTTTAAGGAGAACCTGTTATCTCACTTTTCTATTTTAGTCAGTTACTTTCCGCTGCTTAATAATATTATTTACCTTTTTTCACAATATTTCACGGTTAAAATCTACTTACGAAGTTGAGTTCATTTGTAAATACTTTTACGTATAAAGTAATGATTTTGCGCTGTATTCCATTAGCTTTTCCATTCATTTTAGAGAAACTAACAATTCTGCTGGTTCTGTCTTAGTATCTGTATTCGGTCTATCTGTACTCAGATATTCATGTGACTAAACAACTTGTTATCTGAGCTCCCACAATGCACTACTGTCTGGAAACTGGAATCCTGCTGTTCTATTAAACAGAGAATAAAACATCAAATAATATATGACCATCATATAAGTTTTTAATATAGAATTAAAGTGAAGCTAAACGTGTGACAAACTTCTGACATGTCATAGTGACACGTCAGAAGATTGGATTGGTGGGGATCCGAGCACTGAGACCCCCACCAATCGCTAGATCGAAGCAGCTTAAGCACTCGTGTGTGCGCTCAGCTGCTTTGTGTCTGTTCGGCTTTTTCCGGAAATAAATGTATCTGTGTACGGACTCAATAGAAAGTCTATGAGCCCGTACTCCGATACATCGGCTTTCCGTAAAAAGCCGAACAGACACAAAGCGGCTGAGCGCTCATACGATTGCTTCAGCTGCTTCGTTCTAACGATTGGTCGGGGTCTCAGTGCTCGGACCCCCACCGATCCAATCTTCTGGCATGTCAATATGACATGTCAGAAGTTGGTCAAATGTTTAGCTACACTTTAAAAAGTGTGTTCTGTTTATTATCTTTATTTTCTTGCAGGCGGCACACTACATTCATTACAATATGGGGAAAAGGAATAGGAGACTTACTGCAGCCTTTTACTTCCTCCCTGCTGATGTCAGCTTCACGAGCAGATAGATAAACAGATAGCGAAGGAGAGAGTGAAATTTATAGCTAAAATAACTTGAATAAATCACCTAAACAGGGAATTGCAAGTTGGCTGTGTGTATGTATACGGCGGAAATTTTCTACAGTAGCTAATAAAGTCCTGTGACCGCAGCAGCAACGCCACTAATTCAAGCGTCTAGTCTCTGCATTGGGAGGGGGAGGAGTGGCAAGTGCAATGTGAGCTGGCAGACAGTGACCGGACTGCAGATCCACTGTATCTTTAACCCCTTAAGGACTAAGCCATATTTCAGTTTTCGGTTTTCACTCCCGTCCTTCCAAGAGTCATAACTTTTATTTCATTTTTCCATCAACAGAGTGGTCTGAGGGCTTATATTTTACGGGAGGAGTTGTAGCTTCTAATGCCAACATTTTAAGTACCATTTAATGTACTGGGAAACTGAAATGGGCTGAAATTGGAATTGTTTTTTGCTTTCCATTTTTACGGTTTTCGCCGTGTGGTAAAAACGACAACTTAACTTTATTTTGCGTCTCAATACGATTACAGTGCTAGCAAATTTATATCGTTTTAATTTTTATATTTTACTACTTTTACCAAGAAAAAAAATATTTGTTTTAAAAAAAAGTTTTGGTTTCACCACATTCCGAGAGCCGTAACTTTTTTTTATTTTTTAATTGATTGGGCAGTGTGAGGGCTTATTTTTGCGGGACGAGCTGTAGTTTTTATTGGTTCCATTTTTTTTATACATACAATTTTTTGATCACTTTCTATTACATTTTTCTTTTTAGACAAAAAGCGATTTTGGCGGTTTAAATTTTTTGTTTTCTACGACGTTCACATTGCAAATTAACTAATGGTATATTGTAATAAGTCAGACTTTTACGGGCACAGCGATACCAATGTTGTTTATTTCTTTTTTATTTTTTACATTGCTTTAGAGGAAAAATGGGAAAATATTTTTTTTTTTAAACTTATAATATTTTTTTTCACTACTAATAACTTTATTCAACTGTTTTTTTTTTACACATTTTATTAGTTCCACCTAGGGGACTTGAACCAGCGATCATTAGACCCTGGTACAATACTCTGCAATACTAATTTATTGCAGTATATTGTAATTTTTACAGACTTCTGTCACCACATTATAAGCAAATGACCGCTTACAGCGAGATCACGCTTGCTGTGCTGTAAGTCCCACTCAAACGTTACCGAAGTGTCGGGATTGTGAATAGACATCTCTTCCTGGCTGGAGGTGATGTCTATTAACTCTCAAGACACTTCAGTAACGTTAACGTGTGAGTATGTGACTGCACATCATGATCTAGAAAGATCACTATGTGCAGAGTAAATGAATGGAGAGAAGTGTATGACGCTGATTGGTCACTGATTGGTCAGCGTCATACACTTCTCTCTGCAACGCCCACTTGGTCAAAAGTAAAAACACCCCCAGTTGGCCATTAAGAAAGTCATTAGCATAAAGCTAAAATAGGTCATAACTTGGTGAAAATAGATTGTAGATGTAGAAGATAGGCCACTTCTAATGTGGTGACAGAGCCTCTGCCATGCTAGAGGCTTAACAGAGGCACGCCTTAACAGAGGTAGACCTGGGGGCCTTCATTTGGCCCCTGGGCTGCCATGACAACCATCGGCACCCCCCGATTGCATGGGTGGGGCGATGAGCTGTCGGAGGGGGACGCCCCCCTCTTTGCAACGCCTCAGATGCTGCGGTATTTGAGGGGTTAAATGGCCAGTAACAGTGCGATCACTGTTCCTAGCCGTTAGTCCCAGGTGTCAGCTGTAAAACACAGCTGACACCCGCAGCATATGGAGCGTGCTCCATACTTCCCTATAATGCTTATCATGTAGATGTACGTCATACTGCGTTAAGGGGTTAACATGGTAGACAATGATAACAACTTCCTATTAGTGAATTAGGATCAAGGAGAGGTCTGCAGTAGCTTTGAAGCAAACGGCTCCACAAAGAAACTTCACATGAGAATCTAAGGCCGGGTTCACATGAGCATGTTTGGTCCATAAAATACGGACTGTATGTCGGCCGCATTTCCCGGACTGAACACAGTGCAGGGAGCCGGGCTCCTAGCATCATAGTTATCTATGACGCTAGGTGTCACTGCGTCGCTGCGGGACAACTGTCCCGTACTGTAATCATGTTTTCAGTACGGGACAGTAGTTTCACGGGGAGGCAGGGACTCCTAGCATCATAGATAACTGATGCTAGGAGCCCGGTCTGTATTTTACATATCTAACATGCTCGTGTGAACCCGGCCTAAGAGTACTCAGAAGTTTTTATTTTTCATTGGAGATACGATTTAAAACATGCATGTTAACTTAAACTGTGAAATGTAATATCTTCAGCATGTTTCGAAAATCTGCAGTCAGTGCCACCATTTTTATTTTTGCCGGTCAGGCTCTGCAGAAACACCATTTGTGCTGCCCAACTTCTCTAGTTTATTCCAAGCGGAGGAGCCAGCCAAAATCTCATTTAAAAACATTGTTTAGGGAGATGAGGAGTGATGCTAGTCAGGTCTTACTATACAAATGTCTATCCTCGGTAAAGCTGACCTTATTTTATATCAGCCAGTATGTGGCCGACCCAGTTGTATGTTGTATTGTTTATACAAAAAAGGGGCCATACATATACTACCGTTCAGACAAAAAATAAACTGTATGGACAGATTTAAAAAGGCACATTGAGGTAATGGTGTGGGGGTTCATTCAAGGTACCCCCCTCTATTAGGCTACAGGGCTACTCAATCATTTAAAGTCAGTTGCAACCTCCATTTTTCCCTATGGGGAAAAATTAGAATATGACCTTGCACTCCTTGCAGAAAAAACACACATGTTGGAGTCAGGGTATGTTCACACGCTGTGTTTTCAGGCGTATTTCAGGGGCGTAAACACCACTAAATGCGGTAGCTAAACTCCTACAAATATCTGCCCATTGAAATCAATGGGAAAAGGGGCATTTAGTTCATAGTGCCTGTGGGAAAAAAACGCCTCCACCTCCCATTGAAAATAATGGTAGGCAATTTCGGCCGTTTTTTGCCGCAGTTTCAGCAGCAAAAAAAACTCTGTGTGAACAGGGCCTAAGAGTTGTATGTGAGGTTTTTTTTTTCTTACAGGGAATATTAGTAGTTGCACATGACTTGAATACTAGATAAAAGCGGCATCAAGGAGAAGCTGCAGAGACGGCTTACTGTGGAAGACTGCTGGCATTCATTGAAATCTGTGGACTCCATATAATGCTCCATTTAATTTAAATTACAGTTCTCTGGCAATAACAGCTGTTGGGAAGAAATGATCCCAGCAGTCCGCTTTACTGCTGAGGACCCGCAACATGAAAAGATTTGTCCAAAGTGGATATCCGCATTCCATTTTTTTAAATTCTGTTTTTAAATCCCCCAAGAACCCAGTTGATTCCTTTTTCATTTTTTCTTTTTGATGATAACGATGAAGTGAAGTGTCAAATGTTATGTTGATTATTAACAAGAAATCAATTGACTTAATACTGTTTGACTAAATGAAGAAAAACAATAAATTGAAACAAAATGTATTTTTAGGAAAAAAAAATTGTTAGTATTGTTGTTGTTTTTGGGACATTTTTATGATATCCACATGTGGCCGATTTGTTGCAGACGTTTATGCGACTGTTCCATTTATCTGATTGGGTTTTTTAAACATCCATGATGCAGAAATATCCCCAGATTTATGGAACGGATTTTCAAGGGTGAACATACCCCTAAAGTTTCTAACAAAAAGAAAGGTCAAAGTTTAGGAACTGCCAGTTAACCATTTACCAGCAAGTGCAGTGTGTTGGCATTGTCCTGTGCAGTGTAAGTGGCTGTAGTATGGAGCTTCTCTTATGAACAACAAAGCATCTACATTCCTACGAGCATCATATTCATTTGTTATGTGTGTGTATCGATTTTTTTTTTTTTTTTTAATGTAATGCCCCATGCACACGGCCAGCCGCGGACAGCCATCCGCATTTGCGGGCTGTTCTCCCATATAAAGTATGGGAGCACCGTCCGTAAAAAGAAAAAAATAGGACAGGTCCTAACTTTTGCGGAGCCTTTCTACGGCATAGACACCTTCCCGTAAATATACGGGAAGGTGTCCATCGGCAATAGAAAGGAATGGGTCCGTAATTACAGTCTGTAACTACGGATGAATTCTACGGTCGTGTGCATAGGGGCCTAACTGTGTAAATAGTTCTTAGGCTGCATGTCGTCATTAGACTGACAGTCTAAGAATAAAAAATTGCAACCGTATCTTTTGTCGTTGAGAATTTTTTTTTGGGTGACAAAATGAATACCTGTTTGACCTAACGAACTTCTCAAACACATGACCGCTCTGTTCGGCCAAGCATGTGTGTGTTTTTGATGTGGAGAGGGAGGTAAGTCACTGCCAGACACCTCTGGCCGCTTATCTCCCCTGAGATCATAAGACTCAGGCATTGAAATTCACCATGTCCGATACTTCTGTTCCTCAACATAGTCTGTCAGGGGAGAGTCGCCAGACCCCCTACATGTTAGATGGTCAGCAGGTCCTGCCGAAATCGGTTCAGTTGACATTAATGTGTATGGGGCCCTTCCAAATGCTGTTTTATTCTTTTCTTTCACCGCACGCTATACTTTGCTGGTGCCGGGAGCAGCGTGTTCATCAGATGCATCAAAATACCTGCATAGGGTTATTAATATCTTGGATTGAGTAACCTTTTATAATAATGACTGTGCAACAGTAGGAAGATCCTGCTGAATGAACAGGGGTTGATGCTATTGCACTTCGTTGCAGTAAAAGTATGACGCTTACATTGTCGAGTTGCTCTCATGTATGTTTTCTTGACTTTCAGAGCGCTCAACTGACTGAAATGGTTAGCAGTCTTATTCAGGCGGTCCCCCTTAGTCTGTCTCCTACTAGTCCCAATAAAAACTTTGGAACGATGACTGCAAGAGTTCCTCATGGGTAAGGCTTAGTGGTTGCAAAGATAAAGATCAGTGCCCTTTCTAATTGTAAAAGTAACCAACATTAATATAAGGCAAAAATGGCCATTCTCCAGGGGTAGTAGCAAGCATAAACTTTGTGGACACTCATAATTTGTTATTGATCAAGGATTTGCTTCATTTTAGAACATCAAAGCTGCAAAAGGCAGGAGCTCTTACCATGAATGGATTCTGTAAGCGGCAACCAGTAAAAAAACGGAAGCGGATCCGTGTCAAAGCCTCTACTCTTGGGAGCAGCTCAGCCCGCACCAGACCTCTGCTCTTCTTTCACAAACGGCACCTATATCGAATGTTTCCAGGCTACACACCATTGCATTTGGTGAGGCTTATAGATTTAATCTGTAGACCCATAATATAGACTCTACATTCCAGAATGCATATATAATATACTTTAGTCTAGAACAAATATTTGCATACAAATAATCCAGATATCCAAATGAATGGATAGTGTTCCCTTTTTGTTGTGTATTTTTTTTTTTTTAAATAGTTCACTTTGAACATTCTCCATAGTTATAGTCTAAATATACAGATATAAGAATCCCAGCCCCATTATTTCTAGTAGAGTTGAGAGAGTAGAAACTGTTATCTGAAACTGAGATTTACAAGACATTTTACACCAGTATCTTTCTTTGTATAATTGGATATATTCGCATTTTGATTTGTAGTTTCAAAAGTTTTACAGAATTCTTAATATATATCCTGGAGAAATGGAATAAGTGAGGGCCCGTTCACATCTGTGTTCGAGGCTCCATCACAATCCTGCCGAAAAGATTGGAAACATCACCGCATCATGCTGCACTATTGTTTCCGGAAAAACCACAGACACCCTGATGGAACTTCGACGGTATACATTGAAGTCAATGGGTTTCCGTGTGGCGCTGACTGTGTCCGTCATACAACGGGACCAGCGCTTCTGGCATTTTCTATGTTCTGCTGCTCTGACGGAGCAGAACATCAGAAACCCCAACGCAGGTGTGAACCAGGCCTAAGGCAGCACTGAGTGATGCTAGCCATAAATTCTTACAAAGTCCTGTAAATGGAATGATTGTGATATATGTTTCAGACTGTTCTGTTCTTGTGCTCATAATGTCCATTAATTCATATTGTCTAAAGACAACTGCCCTGACGATTACCTGATTGTGGGTCCAACACCTAAAACCTCCGGCAAGAACAAGGTTTATTCCCCCATGTGGTCGCTGCAGAGGAATTGTAGTGTTGCATGTTGGCCATTCATGCCGGTTGGAGTCAATCTTACTTAGTGTCTCCCTGCTTTGGTTCATAAAGGGGGTTTCCGAAGGGATGGTCCCTGTCTATGATGTGCCTATACTCTAAGGGCCGTATGACATGTTCTATATTTTGCGGATCAGTTCTACGGCCCGGAAAGGTGTCTGTGGCCTATAGAAATGAATGCATCCGCAATTTCATTGGGGATTTGTGAGCTTGTCCTGTGTCTTACGGACAATCCAGATAGAATCAGATTTTTTTTATATTCACTACTTTGTGTATTTATATATAGTTGTTGTTGTTTTTTTTGTTACTTCTTACCCTTTATGATATTGTATCCATCTTTCTGTAAAAAAGATGAGAAACTTCTTTCCTACTTTAACCCTGTGGATTTTCACTTTTTTGTTTTTTCCTTCCCACCATCCAAAAGCCATGACTTTTTTTTTTTTTCCCCATCAATATTGCCGTATGAGGGCTTGTTCTTTGCGTTTCTTGGGTAATGCTCTTCCTATGTTTCTTTGACATTTACATGTCTTGTGATCTTATTGTTGCAGGCTTTGCACTCTCACCAACCACTACTTGGAAGTTATGCATCGTGGCAAACCGCAAACTATAGCTCTACCTGGCTCAGTTGTGACCAGCCTCAGAAACCAGTGCTAGTAAAACGAAATGTCTGTGAGATAGACCCAAACTTCCACCCTGTCTTGTCACTGCCTTCTGGTAAGCTTAACACTGATTCAGGTTCCAGTTCCATGTGAATTATTCATTTCTCACGTGTTTGATATTATTGACTTGTCATCTAGACCTTCCATTACATCTGCACCTTGAGGGTTTGTTGAAGTGCAAAAGTGACACATTGAATAGCAGACTGTTTAACCCTGAATCCGATGAAAATGTCTCTCCTGGTAAGTTCATAGATTTGTGTTTCTTCATCTAAATAGGTTTAAAATTAAATGTTTATTCATTTCTTAATATATCTTCATAGGGGTCAGATCAAATTTTTCTGAAAATTCACAGACATACATTTAAAAGATAACATGCTCACTACCTGTGGCTGCTACTAGTGGGAACTTAGGCGCTTACTTCATACCTGTTATACAATCAATTCAATAAAACACACAGTATGCAGTAAGCTCCATAGCTCCCTCTAGTGGCAGTCACATGTAGAGAGCATGTTATCTTTTAAACTAACGGTAGAGGTTGGTTTTTATTCCCAATTGGGGGAGGATAGGAGAAGGGAAGAATTAATTTGTCATTGTGTTGTATTTGTCATTCTTTTGTATGTAAATAAGAAAATATATTTTATATTTAAAAAAAAATAATTCAGGGGTAGGTGGAGATCCACTGTTGTAACTTAGGGGCGTCTTGAGATCTAGTACTTGGTATTGAGTTGTGACAGCACTATTAGGGGAATGGTGTGTAAGTTATCAGGGGCGTTTCTAGTGTCTTAGGAGACATAGATGGATATGACTTTTTAAATTAAATGTAACGCAACAGAACATACTAGAGGATGCAGGACTGTACATTAGATGCAGTCACAGGCAAAATACACAATTCCATACAGTGACTCACAAGTGACGTCTTCTCAGATTGTAGATGTTCTCTTTCTACATCTTCCCACGCCTGGCCCAAACTTCCATTAAGGGTATGTGCACACACACTAAATACGTCCGTAATTGACGGACGTATTTCGGCCGCAAGTCCCGGACCGAACACAGTGCAGGGAGCCGGGCTCCAAGCATCATACTTATGTACGATGCTAGAAGTCCCTGCCTCGCTGCAGGACAACTGTCCCGTACTGTAAACATGATTATACTACGGGACAGTTGTCCTGCAGCAAGGCAGGGACTCCTAGCGTCGTACATAAGTATGATGCTAGGAGCCCGGCTCCTTGCACTGTGTTCGGTCCGGGACTTGCGGCCGAAATACGTCCGTCAATTACGGATGTAATTAGTGTGTGTGCACATACCCTCACCCTTTTTTCAACCACGACTCGTCTCTGCAACGTTTGCTGTCCAGACATCTTAGGTTTGTCATTCACATCACAAACTCCCCATCCTGGTCTCTAACTGTTCCATGCTGCTGCTACCCCTAATGCTGTGCTGTCTAGTGCTTCAAATACTGTACTGCAGAAATTGAAGTGCCATATAGATAGTTTCCTTGAAATACTAGTTATATACAGATAGTGCCCGTAAAGTAATTAGTGCCACACATAGTGGCCTCAAAAATAACTGTGCTCAGCAAATAGTGCCCCTAATAGTAATAGTGCAACAGACATAGTATCCCCCAGAAATAATTGTACCAAGCTCATAGCGTAGTCGACTACGTATTGATTCCATCAAAACAACGGAACCCTTACACGACAGTGACAAACGGAAACCATTTGCAATTGATCCGTCACCATTGAAATCAATAGTGATGAAAATTGAAACCTATGGATTCCGTTCATGGGTTCCCCTGACAGCAAGGTCCTTACGGAACCTATGAATAGAGTCCCGATGCAGATGTGAATGAAGTCTTATACTTATGTTTAGTATTATTGCCCATGCAGAATGCTTCTAGATAACAAAACAAATACCAATGATAGTAAAATAAATGATAAATAAATAGGAATTGGTTGGGAGATTTAGCCTGTAAAATACTTGTTATAAACTCCGCTGTTTCCGTTTGTTTCAGTTTGGTTTCCATTCATGGGTTCCTCTGACGGAAAGCTCCGACAGAACCCATGAACGGTGCCCCAACGCAGATGTGAACGAAGCCTTATAGAGACTGAATATATTTGTTTGGAGGAGTTGAGTTCAGTGTGTGAAGTGTTCTGTTTGCCACTGATGACAATACCTCTGATGTAATTTAAGTAAACCTTTCCAGATTGAAGCTGGTCAGGCTTCAGAAAACCCGCATGTGATCAGCTATCATCAGTGGGGACAGTGCAGCCAGGCATTTCCCCTGCATTACAGTTTCCGCTAATTATAGAATCAATCTTAGGGCTGACTCACATTGCCATATTACAGGTCCATTTTGTACGGAGCGGTAATAGGGTTTCTATAGAGGTGCATGAGCCCTTAACTGTTCTCCATATGCCTCTGATTTTATACGGAGACGTACTGAATTTTTTTCTGTACATATCCGACAGGATCGGAGTTTGTATGTGCGGAGGTATTCTCCCCTTAGAGCATTGCTTCTAGAGTAGAATATCTCCGTACAGTCCTGGCCAAATTGTTTTGAGACACACAAATGTAGTTTTTTTTTTTACAAAGTTTGCTGCTTCAGTGTTTTTAGATCTTTTAGTCCGATGTTTTTATGGTATACTGAGGAACAATTATGAACATTTCATACGTTTTTAAACTTTTATTGACAAATACATCAAGTTTATGCAAATACTTAATATTTACAGTGTTGGCCCTTTTTATTTTATTTTTTTCAAGGCTTCTGCAATTCGCCCTGACATGCTGGATATCAGCTTCTGGGCCGAATCCTGACTAATGGCAACCCATTCTTGCCTAATCAGTGCTTGGAGTTTATCACAATTTCTGTGTTTTTGTTTGTCCACCTGCTTTTTGAGGATTGACCACAGGTTCTCAATGGGATTGAGATCTGGGGAGTTTCCTGGCCATGGATCCAAAATTTCAATGTTTTGTTCAATGAGCCACTTAGTTAGCACTTTTGCCTTGTGACATGGTGCTCCATCATGCTGGAAAAAGCATCATTCATCACCAAATTGCTAAAGGATCGGTGGGAGAAGTTCTCTTGGAGGATGTTTAGATCCCATTCTTTATCATGGAAGTGTTCTTAGGCAAAATTGTAGGTGAGCCGACTCCCTTAGATGAAAAGCAACCAAACACATGAATGGTCTCAGGATGCTTTACTGTTGGCATGACACAGGCCTCATGGTAGCGACTTTTTCCGGACATTCATTCTTCCAGATGTCCCAAACAGTCTGAAGGGGGCTTCATCAGAGAAAACAACTTTACCCCAGTCCTCTGCAGTCCAATCTCTGTACTTCCTGCAGAATGTCAATCTGTCCTTTATGTTTTTCTTGAAGAGAAGTGGCTGTTTTTGCTGCCCTTCTTGCCACCAGGCCTGCCTCCAAAAGCCTTCGCCTCACTGTGCGTGCAGATGCACTGACACCGGCCTACTGCCATTCATGAGAAAGCTCTGCACTGGTGTTCAACCAATCCCGTAGCTGAATCCTCTTTAGGAGACTGTCCTGACACTTGCTGGACTTTCTTGTGCACCCTGAAGCTTTCTTCTCAGCAATTGAACCTCTCTCCTTGAAGTTCTTGATGATCCGATAAATCCTTGCCTGTAAAGCCCTTTTGATGCAAAGCAATGATGACTGCACGTGTTTTCTTGGAGGTAACCATGGTTAACAGAAGAAGACAATGATTTCAAGCACCATACCCCTTTTAAAGCAACCAATCTGCTCTTATAATTCAATCAGCATGCCAGAGTGATATCGCTGCCTTGTCCTCGTTAAAACGTTCTCCTGAGCTAACGAGAAGATCACTGAAATAATGTTAGCAGGTCATTTTGTGGCAGGGCTGAAATGTGGTTGAAATGGGGATTTTGTGCATAAGTTAATTTTTCATGGCAAGGAATGACTTTGCAATTAATTGCAATTCATCTGATCGCCTTCATAACAATCTAGAGTTAATGCAAATTGCCACAATAAAAACTGAAACAGGAAACTTTGTGAAGACCAAAATTTGGTCTCAACTTTTGGCCAGGACTGTACACATAGAATCCGACAGAGTTTGCATGGCGCTGTACTAAGGGAACGCATAGGCTTTGTGCACTACATGATCTCTTATGCCGGGTTCACATGCAGTGTAAATAATGCAGATTTTCCCCCAACGGATTTAGTTGCGAAAAATCTGCAGCATAATACAGTAGCAGCAGAGTGGATGAGATTTGAACAAACCTCATCCACACGCTGCGTAAATGACAAGCGGAAAAACCTCTCAGAAATTGAACTGCGGTGCAGTGTTTTAATCCACAGCATGTCAGATGTATTTGCGTAATCGCTGCTTTTTTATTGCGGGTTTTACCCATTGAATTCAATGCGGAGGTAAAACCCGCAACAAATAGCAGATGTTGCGATTTTTGCAGCGGAAAATGTGCGTTTCCGCCACAGAAATCGCGACTACAAAAAATAAAAAAATCTTACCCAGAATTCTGTGCTTCTTTCGTCCACGCCGGGCACCTGGGATGACCGTTTTATCTCATGTGACCGCTGTAGAACGTCAGAGGGTAAGTATGAAACTTCCTTTTTTTTTTATGTAGACTTTTCCGCTGCGGACATTCCAGCCGAAAAACTGCGGTTGGAAATCCCTGCAGCGACCAGGGCGGAAGCTGTGTGCTTTTACGCAGCGTATGCGCCCTGTGTGAACATAGCCTTCCAATGATATTAGATACATTTCTATAGTAGATCTTGTACCCATTTATACATAGGCATATCACAATTTCAAGAAGGAAAGGGAGATTGTCATTGTCGTCCTAGCAAAACATTTCGGAAGGCCTCTAAGAGATACATAAATCTCATTATCTTTATTTTTTATTTTAGATACTCCGTACCTGAGCCATGAAAACCAAGCTGATGATTTCAACGTGACCCCCACATCTCAGAAAACCTCTGTGCAGGTAGTTTTATTAAAATCTACTAGCATAGGAATACATATTTGCTGTCCTCAATATACAATACAGTGCTTAGAAAATGGGTATATATTTTGAAATGTAAAGTGTGTAACTTGCTTGTCATACCTGTTCTTTTTTGTGTGGTTACGTTACAGGCACATGTCCCCAGTATTGTTCTAAGTGCAGCAAGACGAAGAGTGAGGAGTGAAAGTTCATATGACATTGACAACATTGTAATTCCCATGAACCTGGTTGCACCATCTAAATTAGAGAAATTGCAATATAAAGAAATTCTCACCCCAAGGTATTTGTCAGCATAATGCTTTGCTCCACACTACAGCCATTCTTTATTGGCTTCATGCACACAACTCTATCAGTGTGATACATATCCTGAATATGTGGTAATGCGTTTCTATAGATGTATGTATACAGCCATATGTTCATATGGCAGTATGTGGCTATGGTATATCCGTATGAATCTGACAGAAAGAAACATAGTTGCATGTTCCATCGGACAGAGCCGTGCGTATGTTCACATGTGGAGGATATGCTGCGGATTTTCCACCTGCAAATACGGATGGAAAATCCGACTCACATCCTCCACATGTGAACATACACCCTAAAAGGGTTGTTTGGGTTTAGAGAAAAGGTCAGATTTTTGTCCAGAAACCGTCTTACTCATGTCCATGCACTGGGTATTGTATTGCAGCTCACTTGAAGAGGAACAAGAGTATTAGGGTATGTTCACACGCACTGTTCTCAGCAGAAAAAACGGTTCCATTATGCCTACAAACATCTGCCCGTTGCTTTCAATGGGTTTTACGGTGTTCTGTTGCCACGAGGTGTTATTTTACACGTCGCTGTCAAAATACGGCGTGTAAAAAGAGGCCCGCAAAAAAGAAGTGCATGTCACTACTTGGGACGTTTTTGGAGCCGTTTTTCATTGACTCCTTTGAAAAACCACTCCAATAACCTCTGTAAAATACGCTGCGAAAAACGTCTGAAAATCAGGAGCTGTTTTCGCCTGAAAACCGCTCCGTATTTTCAGACGTATTTTGCTAAGCCGTGAGAACATACCATAACTGTAGCAGCAAAGTGGATGAGATATTAACACACAGTGAATTTCACTCCTATTAAATGAGAGGGGTTAAGTCCACCATTATATATGTGACTAAACAAAATCCGCATTTAAACATGCAGAATTTGCAGCGAAATTTGCAACTGATTTTCTCTGTCCTGTGAGGGTATATTGCAAATTCATGACAAAAAGATGCTGCGGTCACCCAAAAAAAATCGCTGCAAAACCTACACATAGTTAAAGAAAGCAGCCACAAAACCTACTCGTGTAAATACACTCTAAAGGGCTATGTGTACTTTTGCAACTAATGCTTTACTCTCTGCCATCTGCACCCTCTATTATCTGGAGGATAACAAATTATGGGGCAAAGGGATTGGAGTATCCGGATTGCAGGATCAGAATACACAGGATTTGAATGTAACTTGTAACCATGGAGATACATAGATCTGCATAGGAGCTGTGCACACAAAACTGCAAGAGATTGTCTTTTTTGCTTAATTTTTTTCCTGACGAGGTTACAATATGAATAAACAGTCTAGTTTGTATGTTTATTTTAATGTCACTTCATGTAATTATTCTGATTCACTTGCAGTTGGAAAGAAGTTTCACTTGAGCCATTGCAGTCTCCTTTGTGTGAAGAGGTAAGTTTGTTGTAGAGTCAAATCGCTGTTTTTACTGTGATTATGCAAAAATGGTGGTAAAAACCACTATATAACGGCACCGTGTGAATATACTCTTTACTGTCCTCATCTCAAAGCACAATCATTCCCTTCCATATCAATGTAATCTGTCATCTGAGGTAGTCTGGTGTATGCCAGCCACGGCATTTTTATACTCTGCATATTCTGTTGCTTGCTAGAAATAGTCAAATATTAATGGTGACATCCGCAATGAAAATGTGGGAAAATTGCTGTAATCTAGCACCTGGTAGTCTTCCCTGTGTGTGTATTGCCCAGCACTGAAGTTTCACAGGTTGCAGCGGCTCTACTGCGCATGTGCCGATTACATCACACTAATCCGGGTATGGTAATCGTCGCAGGTGCAGTAAAGCCGATTCGACCCATGAAACTTCAGTGCTGTACTGCGCATGCGCCGATTCAGAAGATAAAGCGTGCTCATGAGAATGCCTGGCCCTGTCAATCAGAGAAGGAAGGGAGGACGGGACAGATTGGGGAGAGAAGGTAGAGCTGTTCGCATTGTATTCAGGTGAGGCCACACTATCTTACTGTGCTGCTGCATTTATAGGCCAATTTCTGGTGACCGGCTCCCTTTAAAGGGTTATTTCCATCACAGACATTTATGGCATATCCACAGGACCCGCACCTATTTCTAGAACGCGGCGCCCTTACCCCTGCCCTATGTTCTGTGGCTGAGCACCGGACACTGTCTGACGAGGTGGCCAGGGTTTCCGTAAACAGCCGTGCGCGTTTTGCTGCGCTGTTTCGAGAACTCCCAAATAAGTGAATGGTAGTTACCGAAACAGCGTAGCAAAATAATCTACGTGGTTTCCGGAAATCAGGCGCTACAGAAACAGCATATCTCGCTGTGCTACGCTGTTTTTTATTACTCCCATAAATTTTTATGGGAGTTTCACAAATAGTTGCTCTCAGCTGTTTCCGGAAATCCGGCCCCCACCTCAGACTGTGGCCAGGAAGTAGCGATAGCGGCAGAATGTGGGACAGTGGTGATCATTCTGGAGATTGGTGCAGGTCCCAGGGGTGGCACAAATATCAGACGTTTATGGCATATTCTGTGTATAAGCCATAAGTGTCCGATATGAGAAAAGGCAACATGTGACACATGAGATTCAGAGTTCTAAACCCGGGGCGTGGCCTAGAGGTGAATGTGAGAGGACGTGTGTGACCGGAGCTCCTGCTGTAATCATCCTTTAAGGTCCATATATCCCGTAAAACTCGGGGAAAATAGCTTCCCTAGGGGCTTACCAGAGTCTGGAGGTGGAGGAGCACGAATACCCGGTCATAATGACGCGCTCTAAGAAGCAGAAGTCGCCGCCAGCGAGTCCCGGGTCCCGCGCTCAAGATGGCGCCGAGGAGAAGGAAGGCCGCAATAGAGGCCTCCGGCAGGAAGTTGTGGAAAAGCTGGAGAGGTTCGCCCGCACGCCGAGAGCAGGGGGGGCGGCTGCACAGCAGCGAAAGTCGGCTGGAGATCAGGCAGCTGGAAGCTCATCATATGGATCCAGGTATTCTCCTTTGGCGGGGGACATGAGAAGTGAGGAGGAGGAGGAGGAGGAGGAGATGAGTGGCGCCATGCAGGATCAGCCAGGTGCTGGAGGGAAAAGTGGAGTAAGGAAGGAGGAACCCTCCCTAAAGGACATTTTGGCAGCGGTGAAGCAGAATTCTATGGTCCTTAATACCTTAGCAAGTCAGATGGGTGGATTGAAGGAGGACATTTTGCTGCTCAGGAATGATTTGCAGAAAGTTGCGGAACGCACCACTGCAGTGGAAGGGAGAGTCTCAGACATGGAGGATGCGATTCCTCACATAAAGCAGGATGTACAGGCACACTCGCAGGCAGTGGCGACATTGATGGCTAAGACAGACGATATGGAAAATCGGCTGAGACGAAATAATGTGCGCCTTGTGGGGGTTCCGGAAAGAGTGGAGGGAACGAATCCGGATGACTTCTTTGAAAAGTGGCTGATAGACACATTTGGTAGAGAGGAATTGACCCCTTTATTTGCGGTGGAGAGAGCGCACAGGGTGCCGACCAGACCTGGCCCTCCCGGAAGGCCGCCGAGACCGGTGCTGATAAAGATTCTACATTATAAAGATAGAGACAAGATCCTGAGGAAAGCTAGAGAACGTCAAGACATCTCCTTTAATGGGGTGAAAGTGTCCTTCTTCCCGGACTTCTCTTTGGAAGTACAACGGAAAAGATCACAGTTTATGGATATAAAAAGACGACTAAGGGCATTACAAGTGCAATATTCCATGATGTATCCTGCCCGTTTGAGAGTGGTGGCGCTGGGAACAACTTCCTTTTTTGAGACACCGAGAGAAGCGGTTAGATGGTTGGATAGCCATGAAAGTCAGCTGAGACCGGCAGAGGGACGGCGTTGATCCGGAACAGACCGGCTGGCAAAAGGAGGCTGGGGATGCAGGACTGAACCAGGTGTCGTAGGAAAAATTGCAAGATTTGGCATTTGATTGGACTTGGAGTTGGAGGGCATGGTTGCGGGGACCGCGGAAGACCGGAAGAGGAGGAATGTGTTTATGGACATTGAGGGGTATTGATATGCTGAAGGGATGGTAGTTTATTTGTAAGAAAATGGCAGCGGGAGGGATGGTCAGTTAAGCGGGAAAAGCACATAACGAGTTATGGCATTGTTGAATGTATGGTGGGCGGAGTTGACCTGCCGATGTTTGTTATGGGTAATGGCAGATACGTTCTGTTGCCCCAACCCTTGGAAAGGGGTAGGTTTACGGGGGAGGTTGCAGGGGGGGGAGGGGAGGTTGCAGGGGGGGGAGGGGAGGGAGGGAAAGGAGACCCAGCCGGTCGGATATGTAAAATTAAGAGAACAGGATAGGAGGAGCTGTGATATGTTGAGGGATGATGGGATCAATTAATTGTTTGTCCTGGAATGTACGGGGCCTGCGGGAAGCCAGAAAACGACAGGCGGTATTTGATTTTATTAGAAAACAGGAGTCGAGGGTGATAGGACTACAGGAGACACATATGACTAGGGATTCAGTTTCCATGATGCATAGGGCCTGGGTAGGCCATAGTTTTCATTCTTACCATACTACATATTCAAGGGGGGTGAGTCTTCTCATACATAGGGCAGTGCCATTTGTATGTCACGACTCCTTCCAGGATGGGGAGGGGCGGTATGTGGGGGTACACTGTACATTGTATCATTGGAATTGTGTGTTGGTGGTGTTGTATGTACCCCCTCCGTTTTCTAGTGGATGTATCAAGAAAGTGGTGGAGGAACTGGCTAGGTACCCGGAGGTGCCGTTAATAGTGATGGGGGATTTTAACGCAGTATTGAATACCAATATGGATAAATTTGGCATGACAGGGGGAGGTGTAACAGCTTTTGGCCATCTGGTTGCTGAAATGGGCTGGCGGGACATATGGAGGGATAAACATCCAAATAGCTTTCAGTATTCTTGTGCGTCTTCCACATATCAGTCTTTATCCAGGATAGACTTAATCTTGTGCTCACCGACAGCGGTACCATTTGTAGCTCAGATAGAATACTTGCAAAGAGCGTTATCGGATCATTCTCCTGTGTTAATGAAGGTAGAGACGGAGGAGAGGACAGGGCGGGGGCAAGGGTGTTGGAAACTTAATGCCTTTTGGCTAAAGCTGATAGACAATAAACAAATTTTAGACCTCATAAAGGAGTACTTTCAGTTCAATTCAGGAACGGTACCGCAAGAGATACTGTGGGACGCGATGAAGGCGTGGCTGAGAGGGGTGTTCATCCAGCACATTTCAGCAGTAAAAACACGGTCTAGACAATTAGGAGAAGCACTGTTGGGAAGGGTAGAGGAGACAGAAAGGCTGCATATAATAGATAACACAACAGACACATTGAAGCATTGGGTGGAGGCGCAGCGGTTGTTAAAGCAACATCAGTTGGAGAGGGCAGATAACAAAAGGATGTTTTTAAAACGCCAATATTATGAGGAGGGGGAAACCACTGGACGGTTACTGGCAAGGATGGCGCAGGCTCAGAGGGAGAATAATTACATACACACCATTAAAGGGGAGGGGGGGAGGTTGGAGACTGATACAGGACAGATTTTGAAAGTGTTTCAGCAGTTCTACTCGGATTTGTATGCCTCTAGGGCAGAGCACACGCCTCAGCAGCTGGAAGAGTATATAGGGGAGATAGAATTTCCTAGGTTGGGGGGGGAGGAGAGAGGGACATTGGAGGAGCCAATATCTCTGGAGGAAATACAGGCGGCTATAGGGATACTAGCCAGTGAAAAGGCGCCGGGGCCGGATGGTCTTCCGGTGGAAGTTTTTAAGGAATATGGGGAGGAGCTTGCGCCGCAGTTACTGGCCACTCTTTTAGATAGCTTCAATAGGGGGCGGCTTCCAGAAACAATGTATGAAGCGACTATAGTAGTTCTGCCTAAAGAGGGGAAGGATCCTCAACTCCCGGGCTCTTATAGACCAGTCTCACTGCTGACGGCGGATATTAAAATCATGGCGAAAGTATTGGCGCTTCGACTAGCTAAAGTAGTAGCTGGGGTGGTACACGGAGATCAGGCCGGTTTTATGCCATCCAAATCGACGGCGGTAAATCTGAGGGGGCTGTTTTTGAATCTACAAGTTATGCCGGATAATCGTGGGGGGAGAGCCATAATGTCCTTAGATGCGGCCAAAGCATTCGATTGTGTGGAGTGGAATTATTTGTGGTCAGTTCTGGAAAAAATGGGATTTGGCCCTAATTATATAAAATGGGTAAAATTGTTGTATGTAGCCCCGACAGCAAAGATAAGGGTGAATGGGGTGTTATCGGATCGGTTTGCGCTGGAGCGGGGAACGCGTCAGGGATGTCCATTGTCCCCATTGTTGTTTGCGTTGGCGGTGGAACCCTTGGCGTGTGCAGTGAGACAACATAAACACATTCAGGGGTTGAGATATGGGGGGGTGGAGGAAAGAATTGCATTATACGCAGATGATATGCTGCTATTCATGGCGGATACCGAACGCACATTACCGTTAGTGATGGCCCTAATTAAGCGGTTTGGGAAATATTCAGGACTACTCATTAATTGGTCAAAATCGGCCCTAATGCTCATGGACCCGGGGGATATTCAGAATGGGGAAGAGGAGGTGGAGATACCTGTGGTGAAGGAGTTTAAGTATTTGGGGGTGAGGGTGACGGCGAAAGTACAGGATTATATGTCCCTTAATGTAATGCCACTGTTAACAAAGATAAAAGCCAAAGTAGAGGCGTGGAATAAGTTGCCCCTATCGGCTCTGGGTAGGACAAATTTGATTAAAATGATCCTTATGCCCCAGGTGTTGTATGTCCTACATAACTCACCGGTATGGATCCCCAAATATTGGTTCAGGAGATTGCATAACCTTTTTAGAGACCTAGTATGGAAGAAGGGGGTACCTAGGATTAAACTGGAGAAATTACAGCTGCCAAAGGAGGAGGGGGGCCTGGCTGTTCCTAATGCTTGGGTGTATTATTTAGCTGCCCAATGTCAGCATTTCTGGGGGTGGGAGCAGGAAGAGACATGGGGGTCCAGTGCGCGCATCCTATCATATCTGGGGGGGGGGGAGAACCCGTTGGCAGGACTGGAAGCGCACAGATATAAACAGATGGCGAGTACCAGACCCACTCTGCTTCTCATACATAAGGTGTGGTGGCAGTGCAAGCAATTGCTGGGGATAGGGGAGTGCACTAAATATACACCGCTCTGGAGGAATGCTTATTTGGGGGAATTGGGTAAATTGGAAGGGATGCAGGGGTGGGAGCAGCAAGGCATAATACGGTTGAATCAGTTGTATGAGGGAGACATACTCAAATCTTTTCAGCAAGTAAGGGAGGAGTTTCAACTGGACTCCCGCATGTTTTATCAGTACCTGCAGATTCGGCACGCAGTGCAGACACAAGCGGTCAGTGTGGACCTGACGATGCATGCAGCGGGGGTGTTGGAGCATATTGCAAAGGCAGTATCATCAAAAGGATTAATCTCATTGGTTTATCGCAGGTTGTTGGTGGAACATCTGGGAGATCCTATGGCAACAGTGAAAGCAATATGGGAGAGGGATGTGGGTCCTATTACAACAGACCACTGGGAGGCGGTATTGGCAGCAACATGTACTTTGTCCATTAATGTAGCACAACGAAGATCGCAGTTGTTTCTGATACATAGGGTGTACAGGACCCCGTGGGTGCTGAAACAAATGGGATTAAGAGCGGATGCAAAGTGCCCTAGGTGCCCGGAAGAAAAAGCAGACATCCTTCATATGTTCTGGACATGTGGGAAGCTGGGGAGTCTGTGGACGGAAATATTGGAACTAGTGGGGAGAGTGTTTGAGGTACAGATCCCATGGGATCCGGTAGTAATGCTGCTAGGGTATGTTGGAGATTTGGGGGGAGATAGGATGTCAGGGTTGGCAATTGCTAAAATACTGTATCAAGTTCGGAAAGGAATTGCAAAGCACTGGCTGGATGCGGAGCCACCATCAAAACAAGAAATCATAGGGGCACTTAACTCACAGGTTCTGATGGAGTATAGGATATACTCCAAGAGGGGGTCCAGGGTCAAGTTCGACAAACAATGGGCTAGGTGGATTGATCAATCTGGGTATGCTTCTGTGGAGCTAATGACACTAAGGCAACAAGTGCAGGTATAGGGCCACTGAGGGGAGAGGATTGGAAAAGTGGTACTGAGGAGATCGGCTGGGGGGGATACAGGGGGGAGTTGGGGGGAAGGGAATGTTTGGTTAAATGTAAAGAATTGGGTCTGTTGAAAATTGCTTGTACACTGTATGAGAACGTACAATGACCTGTAATAATGTGGAGTTTTGTTGAATAAACTTGAACTGATTAAAAAAAAAAAGAGTTCTAAACCCAAGTCCTATGAAGTAATGTTTATGCCTAACCACGCAAAACTGGAAATTCTGCTGTTACAGTAGATAACCCCTGCTTACCTTATACACACCAGCTATTTTTTTAATATTTTTCACCACATTCATTACATTTTTATTAACATTTTTAGCTGGAAGATCTGTCAGATGAGGCTTTTTTAATCCGACATCAGAAATATGAGCAGACAGAAAGGGCTCGTTGGTCATTTTGGGAACCGAGCAAATGGTGGAAAAGGAGCAGGTTAGTTGTCTGAAACAAGCAAAATGAAAAATATCTATTTATTTGCTTACATTGTGTAGTATTAGAAAACGATAAGTGGCACATTCATGCTTGTAATTGTATCTCTCGCTGAAATGTAGTCGGTAGCGGGAGATGCAGCGTCATACGGGACGGACAGGCATCCTATTGCTGCCTTGGCAAGCAGATCGTCCTGTCCGACGCTGCATCTCCTGCTACCAGTTGCACATTTATACAACAAGTTTTCCCTCTTCAGATCTTCAAGCCATAGCTCAGGGCAATGCCCAGGAAATATGTTTTTATGCACTGAAGACAACTGCAGTTCAAATTCCATGTCACCAGTTTCTTGGGACACACCTCCCCCTGGTGGCTGTGCTTCACATAACCTACAGTGCGCAGCTGAATTTCAGCAAAGGAAGGTAAAGATTTACAATGTATATAACTTGATTGGTGCATTAGGTATATCTATATAAGCAGTTAAATATGAGGATTTATATTTTTCAATAAAAGTATGTTATTAACCCATCGATTATATTGGTGGAGTCTGTGATCTCAGACACGACTGGTTTTAATGGAAGGAATCTATACAGAACTCAAATCCATTGGAACTACTCAGAATGTTGCGTCCGATTTTAAGTTATATAAATCTTGAAGCAAATAATCAATGATCTGAATGGAGCTCGGCTTAGAATGTTGTATCTGATTTTCAGCAACCGAAATCCGAGTTTGTGTGTATTTTGGATTCTGCAAATAAAGCATATTCATATATGTATACATAGTCACACACATATATATAGTAAAATAACACATACACATTAGATAAAAAACCAATCCCGGCAAAATCGTTGTTTGGTTGACTTTTATCTAATAGAGTTCAATAGGATAAAAACCGAATATAAAACGTAAATAATAAACCTTGTTCAATAACTCACCAATCCCATATGGCCGCTATCTAGTCCTCTTGGTGACATAATATCCCGTCACAAGATTACATCTATGAAATATTTCTAAACATAGAGGACTAGAGAGTCAGCATGGGAACAGGATTGGTAAAATGAAGGCGTTACGTAGTTTAGAATTAGGGAGGAAGCCTGCTGCACATATAGGCCTCATGCACACGACTTTATTACAGAGCTGTTTGGCACAGATCGCCCGCCACTCCAGGTGTCTCTAATGAATCTGTGCCATGAGCCCTAACGCTGCACTCTTGTCCCCCATAGATGTTTCTGTAGCGTGCCTCTTTCTGATAAGGTCCTAAAGCCCTCCTCATTAATTCCCAACCTAAGTTCACTATTGTCAGTCTTTCCCGTTGTAGAATTTAGAAACACAATGGGTAGCGACAAATTTTTTTTTTACTTTTTTCCCCCCAATGAAACCTATAGTTACCACTGAGCGGTTGAGATCTTCTTGTTGGGAACGTATAGTATGGCATAGGAAGGACTTCTAACAAATAGAACAAGAACAATGATGGTTGTATATGTTTTTGTCTTCAGGAAGAACACTGGGAGAATAGAGTATTTCCGCTGACAGAAGAGACTGCCGTGGCCTTAAAGGATACACACAAAGCAACAAAACACTCATCTTGTCCCCCCACAAAACAGCCAACCCCAACCCACGAGGACAATGGAGAGAAATCCCCTCACTCCAGCAGTGACAAGAAGCATAGGTGACGGAGTATTCTCCACTGATGCTCACAGGCTAGCCTGCTGCTTTGGAAGATGAATGAGGTACATACAAAATGTATGTAGTAAGTTGGTATTTGTAAGGCTGGTTTAAGAGAAACGTAATTTGGGCTTTGCCATATTATGGATCTATAATACTGTTAGCCGGGTGGGACAGGATTTGCGCTCATGTAAAACAAGTCTTCTGCAGAGGATAGACCTGTAGTCTGACTATTAACACCAATGATAAAGTTAGAGCTCGGTGAACTTAGGCCTCATTCACATTATGGTCAATATTTTGCATCAGTATTTAGAAGCCAAATCTAGGAGTGTAAAATAAACAGAAACAGTATAATGGAGAAATTAGCACCTCTTCTGTGCGTTGGACCCACTCCTAGTTTTGACTTACAAATGCTGTGTGAAAGTAGCTGCTGTAAGACGAGGGCAAGGACCTCAAATGTAGTATTTTCTGAAATACTTTCTGTGCCATACCAAGGATGGCTTTGGGTTATTGGAGAACTGGCCCGACTTCTCTGTTGGATACACACGCTACAGAACAGATAAACGTCTGTGTAATGTCCTTTTTTTTTTTCACTCACCCATAGACTCAAATGGGCGAGTCTGGTTCGCAAGAACGGACCAGAGTAGGAAATGTTGTGAGTTTTTCACAAAACAAACGCCCCAAAAAAACAACGGATGTGTGAATACCCCAATTGAATTGCATGAGTCAGTGTGCCATCCATTGTTAAAACAGACGACACACTGACAATTCACATCCGTGTGAATATGGCCTAAAAGGGACTCTTGGTGGACAGTAAACTATACTTTAGCATCCAGTGCCAGGAAGCTGCTGCCAAGACACATAAAATCATGGGATGCATCAAGGGGCATTAACTCATGCAAAAAACAACTTGCTCGGCTGTTTCCATAACTCAAATTGAACAGAACGGAGAGAGCCGCGCGGCACCCTCTGTAAAGCCTGTAAAATCGGTCGCTTGTGGCCACCGCACCAGGCAAAACGGGGATCCTGTGGATATCCAAAAGAAAGAGATCAGCAGCACATCAGTCCCAGAGAGCATTCACAGGGCATTTAAATAGGAAGAGATTTCAATCGGCGCAGGCAGTGCCGAGTCAGAGCCAATTCAACTCCAAAGCAGACACAAGAAGGTAGAGAAACCGCAGCACACACGTTATCCAGGTATCAAAAAGAAGTGTCTTTATTTCACCATAAAAAGCGAAGTTTTGACCCCAGTGAGGGTCTTGCTTGAAAAAGACCCTCACTGGGGTCGAAATGGTTTTTTTCATGGTGAAATAAAGACACTTATTTTTGATACCTGGATAACGTGTGTGCTGCGGTTTCTCTACCTTCTTGATCCTGTGGATATGCCATAAATTTCTAAGTTACAAAGGTTGAAAAAAAGACATCGGTCCATCAGGTTCAACCGTTCTCAATAAATTACCCATCATTCATTGCTTGAGTAACCCCTTAATGACCAGCCTATTTTAGACCTTAATGACCAGGCTATTTTTTACGTTTTTCCATCGTCGCATTCCAAGAGCTATAACTTTTTTATTTTTGCGTCGACATAGCTGTATAAGCTCTTGTTTCTTGTGGGACAAGTTGTATTTTTTAATAGCACCATTTTGAGGTACATATTATTTATTGATTAACTCTTTTTGGGGGGGGGGGATAAAAAAAAAAAAAAAAAAAAAAAAAAATCGGAAATTTCGCCACTCTTTTTTGCGTCCTAAATCTACGCCGTTTACCGTGTGGTATAAATAACACTAACTTTATTCAGCGGGTTGTTACGATTGCAACGATACCAAATTTGTATAGTTTTTGTATGTTTTACTACTTTTACACAGTAAAAACACTTTTTTTTCAAAATTATTTGTTTTTGTGTCTCCATATCTGAAGAGCCGTAACGTTTTTATTTTTTCGCCGATGCAGTTGTATGAGGGATTTTTTTTTGCGGGACGACTTGTAGTTTTTATTGGTACCATTTTGGAGTAGATGCGACTTTTTTATCACTTTTTAATCACATTTTTTTAAAGTCAGGATTCACAGAAAACAGCAATTTTTCTGTTGTTTTTTATTTCATTTTTTACGCCGTTCACCGTGCGGGTTAAGTAATGTAATAGATTTATAGTCGGGGTCGTTACGGACGCGGCGATACCAAATATGTGTAACTTTTTAACTTTATTTTGTTTTTTTAATAGTAAAGCAGTTTGTAGGGGGAAAAAGTGGGTTTTTAATTTTATTTTTTTATTAACTTTATTAAACTTTTTTTTTTACTTTTTTACTAGTCCCACTAGGGGACTTTAATATGCGATGGTCCGATCGCTATCATAATACACTGCAATACTTTTGTATTGCAGTGTATTACTGCCTGTCCGTTTAAAACGGACAGGCATCTGCTAGGTCATGCCTGCGGCATGATCTAGCAGGCATTTATTACAGGCAGACCTGGGGGCCTTTATTAGGCCCCCCGGCTGCCATGGGAGACACTGACACTTGTCAATCTTATCGCCGGGTGTCGGTGGGAGAGAGAGGGAGCTCCCTCCCTCTCTCCAAAACCACTCAGATGCGGTGCTCGCTATTGAGCACCGCATCTGAGGGGTTAAACGGGTGAGATCGATACTTATATCGATCTCACCCGGCAGAGCAGGGACGCCCCCAGCTGCCTCTGGCAGCTGAGAGCAGGGAGATTTGACAGCTCCCTGCTCTGTTTACTTATTCCGATGCCGCGACGTAAAAAGTCTATTGCATCGGAATAACGCCCGTTAGTGACCGACGTAAAAAGACTATGCGTCGGTCATTAACGGGTTAACTATAACCCTCAATGCCATTCGTAAATAAATAAGCATCTGCCCTTTTTTTAACCCCTTAACGACAAGCCTATTTGAATTTTTATCACATTTTTTTTTAAGGCTGGATTCAAAGAAAACAGCAATTTTTGCATGTTTTTTTATTTAAATTTTTACGGCGTTCACCGTGCGGGTTAAATTATGTAATACGGACGCGGCGATACCAAATATTTGTAACTTTTTTACTTTATTTTGTTTGTTAATAGTAAAGCAGTTTGTAAGGGGGGAAAAAGTGGGTTTTTCATTTTTATTTTTTTCACTTTTTATTAAACTTCTTTTTTTCACTTTTTTACTAGCCCCACTAGGGGACTTCACTATGCGATCCTCCGATCGCATTTAGAATACACTGCAATACTTCTGTATTGCAGTGTATTACTGCCTGTCAGTTTAAAACGGACAGGCATCTGCTAGGTCATGCCTCCGGCATGATCTAGCAGGCTTTCATTACAGGCAGACCTGGGGGCCTTTATTGAGCCCCCGGAGACACAGACACTCGGCGATCTTATCGCCGGGTGTCAGTGGGATGAGGGAGCACCCTCCCTCTCTCCAAAACCACTCAGATGCGGTGCACGCTATTGTGCACCGCATCTGAAGGGTTAAATGAGTGAGACCGATCCTAATATCGATCTCACCCGGTCGAGCAGGGCCGCCCCCAGCTGCCTCTGGCATCATAATCCGTGTCAGTCATTGGAATCTTCAACTCGTCCATTTTACTTGCAAGACTTCTTGTTGGGAATACCCCTTTAAGACTGGAGTTCTATATGGTAGTCTTAATATAAAGAAAATTGGAGTAAAATGTGCCTAATTTATTAAGGCATGCACACCTTAGAGGGACACTCCGGGCAAAACTAAACTTTCCCATGTGTACCATTATGGTATTTCATGTGTCAGTCTCTCACCTGTTATCTTTCTTGCTGCTTCTATCTCTATATATCAGACTGGGATGGTTGCTTAGCAACAGTGTGAATCCGGCTCGGTGACACGCTTTCTCTACTTAATTCTATGTGTCACCCATCACAGGCTTCAGCAGTTCCTTGACTGCACTAGTTTTGCACGGGGGGGGACAGAAACTTCAGCTACCACTGATAGACAGGTTCCTGTCACACCGGTATAATGTAGAAGAATATGGTGCAGCCTCCCTGGCTGTATACCTATGGTTTCTCAGCTTATTTAGGAGAATATAGAGAGGATGATAATCAGAGCATCTTCCATCATGCAGAAATGGTATGGTCTTTAGCTGGTCATGTGATGCTGTGCTGAAGCATCATGGGATTGATAGCAAAGCAGAGAGGAAGAGAAAGCTCGGCAAATCTAATAAATCGAGAGGGAGGCATTTTCTAAGCACAGAAAAGGCAGCAGTTCAAAAAGTAAGTACAGAATACATAAAAGTGTAGAGTGGGGTATATAGTCAGGTGGGGAATGCAGACATGGAAAGTTGTGTTACCACTAGAGGTCTTCTTCAATAAATTAAGCACATCTCTGGTAAACCATGCGCCAAAAAGTGATAATCAACGTAATCTAAAAGTAGGTGGCCCTGACCCTTCTGCTAAGATCCGCCCACTTTTTATAAAAAATAGTGCCACGATTGACAGAAACAGCACAAATGTCACAATTTTTTCTGGAAACACTGACTTTTGTGCCGTTTGAAACTTTTCTACATCAGAAAACTGGCATAGAAAAATTTATATATTCCCCCCATAGCTCTTTATATACAAATTCACTTAGTCTAGATCAAAAAAGGTTCACCATCATCACAGATGGGGATTCTTTACTGTAAGAGCAGTGAGACCATGGAATTTTCTGCCACAGGATGTTGTGATGGTTGATTAGTTGAACAAGTTCAAGAAGGGCCTGGATGCCATATGTAAGATGTAATATCAGATTGCTGAAGATGGGACATTAGTCCAGTGATTTATTACTATTGCCATATTGTTGGGAAGGAATTTTTCCCTCTATTTTGGTGCAATTGGCAACTGCTGTATGTGCTATTGCCTTCCTAAATATCAAACTTCTAGTAGTATCGGTTGGACTTCATCTTCTAACCTCTTTACTAGAGGGGGGGGGGCGCTATTGTTTCCGCAATAAAAAACCGGAACCCTTACGGAACAGAAACCAATTGCAACAGAAGCATTATCATTAAAATCAATGGTAATGCAAACGGAAGCTATGGTTTCTGTTTGGCTTTCCGTTAACCCGTTCCTCCGACGGAGAAGCCGAACATAACCCATAAACGGAAACCAAACGCTGATGTGAACAGGCCCTAATAGGGAAGAGCAGCTGTGTATTATATAAGCATACCAAGCAGAGAGGTTGATGACCATCTTGACACCCCTCTGCTCTCTCCAACATTGATGCCGTATTGAAATGGACAGAAAGTTAAAGAATAAATATTCTATGATGAACTGGAAGGCCAGGGCTACAGACTTTTTGTAGTTCTACCGATTCACATGAAAAAGTTATTGAACAATTAAAAGACAATATTTTATTGTTGCCATTAAAAAGAGATTTCATAAAAATAGAAGCAAAACTAGAAAGAAGACGCAAACATCTGCCGTCGGCACGGGCCCCGTCCTGTTATTGGCCGGTCCAAATGGTGACGTCACACGCATGCCCAGGACAGTTACTAATGTCAAAATACAATGAATATACTTATTAACGTGCTGTGATGTTATACAAGTTTCTATAAGGGAGTGCCTAAATATTTTCTTTTAGGCACGACCCATTATGCCATATATTGGTACTTATATGCCCTTTCTATGTTGAATATTTACTGTCTGCGTCAGGCCTCAGCGCCGGCTTTGTCCTGTAAATGGTCGGTCCTGGTGCAAAACAACCCACGCATTTCTTGCCCCCATGATGAACGCCACATACTGCCAGGCTCCATTATGGAGTTTTTGGAGCAGTTTTTTTCCCACACGTGTCATCAATACGGTAACCAAAATTCTGATACCTATTAACTATATTTGCATAATAGCTACATTTGCTCTCTCATTGGCCCTAAGCAATTTGAATAGTAGTGCATCTGCATGCCAAACTACCCCCGGACGAAGCATCCATTGCGAAATGCGTGTCAGACTCCCTGGTGTGGGCCTTCTATCTAGCTTCATTTATCAGCCTCATTGCAGTTTATTGGAACAACTACTTCTGTCGGATACAATATATATATATATATTTATTTATTTTTTTTACTCCTTCCTATATTGGGGTTTATTACTATACTACCTATACTGATATTCTGCATCTATTATTCCATGTTCTTGACATTAAGTTGTCCCTCCCTATAGTGCATCAGGAGTTTCCACCTTTTTTTAGTCTGTGTCCTCAGTTTCTTTTTTACACTTGTATTTTTATGAAATCTCTATATAATAAAGCTTTGATTTTTATTTGTTCAATAACTTTTTCTTGTCCTGCATGATTTTTTTAAATTGGTTGTGCATTTGGGGAAGTTTATATATGGGAATCTAATTGGCAGTACTACTAACTGACTTTAAGGGTATGTTCACACACGCACTGTTTTCAGACGTAATTCGGGTGTTTTACGACTCGAATTACGCCTGAAATAACGCCCCTAATACGCCTAAACATCTGCCCATTGCGTTCAATGGGTTTTACGATGTTCTGTTCCCACGAGGTGTTATTTTACGCGTCGCTGTCAAAAGACGGCACGTAGAAAGACGCCCGCGAAAAAGAAGTGCATGTAACTTCTTGGGACGTTTTTGGAGCCGCTGTTCATGGACTCCATTGAAAAACAGCTCCAATAACGTCCATAAAATACGCAGGGAAAAATGCGAGTTGCTACAAAAACGTCTGAAAATTAGGAGCGGTTTTCGCCCAAAAAGAGCTCCGTATTTTCAGACGTATTTTGCTAAGCCGTGTGAACATAGCCTTACTATTGAGTGACAGCTGCAGCCCAAGATTACATGCAACTCAATGGACTCATTTGGACTTTAGCTGTAGCTCAATAGTTAACTTAATAGCAACTACAACAAGTCTAGGGATAGCCCTGGACTAAGGTCTCATGCAAACGACCGTGCCCGTAATCCTGGTCCGTGATTACATTACCACCCGCATTTGTAGGCCGTGCTCCCCTTCTAAAGTATGGGAGCACGGTCCGTAAAAGCAAAAAAAATAGGACATGTCCTATCTTTTGCAGAGCATTTCTACGACACGGACACTTTTCCGTAAATATACGGGAAGGTGTCTGTGGTCAGTAGAAGTGAATGGGTCTGTAATCACGGATGAATTCTAGTCGTACATACTCTGCTTTAATCCTTCTTCTTTTGTCTTTTAAAGGTGCCGTTGAAGACGCTTCATCAATGATATCCTACAGATAATCATTTGGCCGGTCCGCATTAGAGCATTGCTATGGGCAGCGCTCCAGCGTTATAGATGTTCTGTTTTCTTTCATGTTTAGCTGCACTCATGCAACCTGAGGCCGGCTCTTGCACTTGTTCAATGTTATTGGGCTGTCGGATACAGAAAGTTGATCAAATATATAAAGCGTTCTGGCCTAGTAGCACGAAGCCAGTGGGTGCAATACATACATGTATCACCTCACCTGCTGGACAACTTCTTTATAAGAGAGGCAGGTCAACCAAGAATATGCCTTTTACATATAGCACATGCCAACTTACACTCCCCAGTCAGGATTTTGGGGATCTTACAAGGGTGCTATTTCACTAACTTAGTGCCATGAGGGCATCAGATAAGTTTCCTAATTTAGTGAGAACAGTTTTTCACGTGAAGTTTGCTGGAATACCAGCAGTTATTTGTTACTTGATGTCTTCCTCACAGGAGACAAACCTGCCAGTATACGCTAGACACTACAACATGCACCCCATGATCATCGCAGCTGCAGCCAGAACATGGATCTGTGTATTTTAATGTAGTTATTTAATACTGCTCTGTTTTCAGTCTATTTGCTCATTTCTTGGCAACTCCTACACTTTACCATTGATCCTTTGTAAACGACCAGGGGCTTAGTAACAAATAACAGTTTATTCAGCTTGCCTGACACATCTGTTTTAGTAAATGCTTGCACCCCCCCCCATAAAATAAAAATGTTGTTGCATCTTTCCTTACAACTCTGCACGGTGCTGTTCCTGTGTTATTCTTTCTGGAAATGTTCCGCACTGATTGGACAGTGTCAGAGTATATACAGACACCCCACATTGACAAAGAGAATGGTAACATGCAGTTGTCAATGTAATCATACATTTCCAGGAGGAACAACAGAGGAGCATCACAGGTCTAGGAAAAAGATGCTCCCAAGTTATTTTCCAAGGAAATGCAAGTGTTTACTAAAACAGGCACATCAGGAGAGCTGACCTGTCCTCTAACCATTTTCCAAACCTTGAATTAATGTTCAGGTTCCTCTATTGTATTTTTTTTTAAATAAATTTATTACAATATATTGTGCTGGCTGACTCTTTCCCTGCTGTTTCTGGTAATGTTAAAAACAACGGTGCTACATTTGATCTGGATTCCCTCAAGTGTCCTGAAGGGGGGCTCTAGCTGTCAGCGACCAGCAAACAGGGGTCACAGCTATTCCAGGCAATTGCAATACTCCAAAAGACGACCCTCATTAGAACTAATCGATCCAAGTAGAAATGAGCGCAACTGGAATAATGTGCGTCACAGATGGGCGAATTCCTTATTAAAGAGCTGTATCTGCAGCGAATAGGACAAGGGCTCTGTAATAGGAAATTTGCCAGGCTGTGAAATGGATTTTAATAGTTTGGCTTATATCTCGTTCCAACTGCTTACAGAGCCCGGGAACCTCGTCACTGAGGTCATCCATGGGGCTTTTAAAGAGGACCGGTCACTAGATCATACACGTTGAACTGGTTAGCCGTCCTGAATAGTGCGGTCTCCCTGATTCCAGTGTGTTTCTTTTTTCTCTTTCTGTACCCCACAACCCCCCCCCCCTTTCTGGAGATATGGCGCATTGTTTTGTTAGCGCCCTATATGCTAAATTTCTGTAGTTGGCCATTGGGGTGGAGCTAGCTTCCCTGACCAATCAGCCTGTTCACACCCTGTTGGCTAACTACAGCAAATAGGAAACCAACACAACAGTGGGCCATATCTCTGGAACGGGGGTCCGGGAAAACAAACAAAAAGCAGCGCTGGAATCAGGGACCCAGCGCTATTCAGGTCAGTTAACTAGTGCAACGTATATAACCTAGTGACAGGTCCTATTATAATATTATTTCCTTAAAGGTCAGGAAAATAAAAAGAACTCAAAGGAACTATTATGGGCAAATTATCGCAAGATAAATAGCAATGCAATCCGTTCTTCAGATCACCTGCACACGCATTACACAAACTACCGTTGAGATATTTTTCTATTTAATTTAAAACGTCATGTTAAAGCGGAACGGAACCACCCCAGGTGAAAGCCAACAATGCTGCAGGAATGACATTTATACAGTATAAGGATTGTGTAGACAAGCATGTTTTGTGATCCAAAAGTAAATAACAAGAACAGATAAGTGAGTGATCTTCATAGATACGCTCCACGTGATGCTTTGCCATATCTATACACTGAAGAACCCAAGCCTAGCATACCCCAATGTTTTGCTTATAGGGTTACTACCACTTTATGATTCAGGAGGGAAGACTTTTTTTCCTCGCAGACTTGTGAGACCGAGACAAACCATGATGTGTATGAAAGGGAAAAAAAACAAAAAACTTCAGGTCATTCTTCACTGGAAAAGAGAATTGCTTCAGGGGCCAGTATTGCCCCCCCCCCACCCCCCACCCCCACCCTGGTGTATGCCCCAGGCCTGCGGTCTGTATCTGGAAATACTTCTCCGTGGACTGGTTAGTACCAGTGTATGCTTCCGTCCTACTGGATTCACCGATCCAGCGAGCGCTTCTGAGCAGCTTCACAGCAGGCATTACGGAGGAGATTGATCACTGAGCGTGGGTCATCACTCTTCATAATGGCACTTCCGGACACAATCATATTAGCACCAGCCTGTCAGATTATCACATTATAGAATTATCAAACTTGTGAAACAAAATGTACTGTATTACAATTTAATCTGCATATTTACATTCGTAATTCAAAAGAAATGCATTATTTCTAAGTGTCTGCTTCACAAAATCTTCCACATGTAAAATCACATTGAATTGAGAGCAGGATATCACAGTGGGTACCTTTAACTCCTTAATGACGGCCCACTGTCTTTTGACGGCAGGCGGTGCATGTCCTTAATCTACAGCGACGTCTTTTGGCGTCGCTGTAGAAGAGGCTGATGAGCGCTCATCCTCCAAGAGAAGCCTGAATACAGCTGGGGTCGAAAACATTCGGACCCCAGATGTTTAACCCCTTGATCGCCGCAGTCCCTGACCGCGGCAAGATCAAAGTGAACTCCCTGCTTTGATCTAGTCATCGGAAACCCAGTGACGTCATCAAACACCGGGGAATCCCTCTGCAGTCAACCCTGAGGACCTACAAAGGTCTGTTCAGTAAGCCTGCTGTTTGGGCACACTATGTGCTGCACTAACAGCAGTCTGTGTCATAGTGACACAGTGTAATGTATTAGCATACAGGAGTATGCTAATACATTACAAGTAAAAAATAAAGTTATCCCTTAGGCCTCATGCACACGACCATAGCCATGTGTACAGCCATGATTTTCGGGCCGGCCGTGGACTGTCACCTGCAAATCGCAGGCCGTGCACATGGCCGTGTCCATTATTTTCTATGAGCCTGGACTGCAGAACACGGCCGTTATTTCTGCGGTCTGGGCTCCGGGGCCATGCAAGGACCATGGAAACCACGGTTGTGTGCATGGGCCCATAGAAATGAATGGGGCCGAAATTCTCCCGTAGATTTTCAGGGGTAATTGCGGCCGCAAAAACATGTTTGTGTGCATGGGGCCATAAATAGGGATTAAAAAAAAAGTAAAAAATAAAATTAAAAAAAGTCATTATTTTGCATAAAATATATTTTATTGCCCCTACACGAAATAAAAAGAAAAAACCTACACATATTAGGCATCTGAATGACCGTAATAACCTGAAGAATCAATCTAATGGGTTATTTAGCGTGAAAGGGATAAAAAATATACAGGAAAAACTATGCCGAGAATCGCTTTTTCTTATGTTTACGCCATAAAAATATATATTTTTTTCTACCTCCAAACCATGAAAAAAAATACAATTTCTCCCGCATAAAACAACGCCTCATACGGCCACGTCAATGAAAAAATAAAAAAAAGTTTTGGCTGCTGAAATGCAGAGGGGTAAAAACGAAAAAAATTTAGCTGGTCATTAAGACCTTTTCAGGCCCGGTCATTGATGGGTTAAAGGGTCAGTCCCCACTGGACAACGTCTATCCACATGTCCTATTGGAAAATATCGAAGTCAGAGGAGCAGCTCTGGTCATAGCGTTACATGAGCATACATATAATATTACATTTAGCAGCTGCAAATGAACTAAGAAGGCCCAGCAGCTCCCAGTCTAGAACATCTGATCACTGGGGTCACCACAGCAGCTAGTTGGTTGTTGGGGCAGCTACAATTCAAAAAGATATTGTCCAGTTGAACCCTTCCTTTAAACAAATGTAAAAAAAAATATATATATATATTCTGAAGTGCACGTTAACCAACATGCACTTGACCATTAGTGCCGCCGTGAAAATAATTGTTATTGCTACCGACATTTACACAAGGCATTTCTGCAATGAAGCTACACATCCTGCTTGAAGTTTCATCCATGCCAGCTCCAAGTATCGTCCAAAATCTTGGGAAGGACTTTATAAACCCCTAATCAATAGTCTGTGATTGGTTTAAGAGGTTGGCCCATTTAAAAGGGCATTTAGATGGCTAGGGAGGCCCTATATTGGGAGCCCCACAGATCACTAGTAAGGGGTACCCGACGTCTCCATTGAACCACACCAGCGCATCTACATTGAAGTGACATTGTATGGAGTGGTGTTCCCCTAGGACCTGCCTTGGTAATATGGGAGTTATTAAAAGAACACACAAAATCCTTTTAACACTACAATACTACTTAAGTAATACTTTCAATAGAAGGAAAAAGGCTGGCACTACTCAATCCCAGGAAAACCACTATGCAAGGAAGCACAGTTCAAAAGGACTAGTTTTAGTGGTACTTAGTGGCCAGAACAGCACAACCACACATAGAAATACTCCAAATATAGAACAAACACTGCGGCACTCGCCGATTCTGCAAAAATAATTTATTTTTTGGATGACCATTATCTATAGGATGATAAAAGAAATTTGCCTATGGTGGTTTCGCATGATCCCACACTTTGTCAAGGCCTTAAAAAAAGCGTAACATCATGCGAAACGGCCGTCAGACAATTTATTTTCTCATCCTACAGACAATGGTCATCGACGATGCTGCAGTATTTGTTCTATATTTGTAACATCACTACAGAAATAAGCACACCCAGATTCCTGTACGTAATAAACATTCATACTATCCACCTATAAGAGCTTGATCTTTTTCCGGAAATCAATGTATCGGAGTACGGGCTCAATAGAAAGTCTATGAGCCGTTACTCCAATACATCGGCTATACGGAAAAAGCCGAACAGAAACGAAGCGGCTAAGCGCTCACACGAGTGCTTCTGCCGCTTCGTTTGAGCGATTGGTGGGGGACCTAATGCATGGACCCCCACCAATCAAAACTTGTGACATGTCAGAAGTTTGTCAAACGTTTTGTTACACTTTAATACTAAAGCATTTAAAACCAATATTAATACGGACCTCTGCACAGCGGTGAATATTGTCTGGTCCAACCCCACCATCCACCTCAATATCCAGTGATGGGAACTGTGATCTTAACCACTGCACCTACAAGTGGGAAATGGAATATCACAAATAAATGACATACCTGTTACAACAAGGCACAAGCGCAGCTATAAAACGGCACCGGCAGCATTTCAGGGTGTGCATGGTGCTGCAGGTTATGTATGCTGCGGTCTAATTTACAACTATGTAACATCTGGAACTGTGGGAAAATATTACAAGCAAACATAACCTATAGGGGGTACAAATATGGCACGAAGGAGAACCTGTGATCCAGTTTTTTTTTGTTACGGCATAGAAAGGGTATATGTAGGAATAGCGTTCCTTGAAGAAAACACATTGGTTACATATAAAAAAAGAACAGCTGCCATTGCCTGTCCAGCTCTACTTGCACGGACTAATATACGGTAGGTACTAGCAGAGTGACAACTAGAATAGCAATGGTGGTTCTATACGCTTTCTAATTACTAGTTTTATTAATAGAATCATCATTAATAAAAACAAATGACTACATTTCAGAATGACACAAAGCGCCCAAAATTTCCGCATAAAGTATAAATGAATAGACCATGTTCTTCTAGTCTTTTATTTTGAGGGTTACCCTCATGAGAAACAAGCAGCATTATCAGGACTAAGCAATCACATACCTTTGTCATCATGTCTTCCATGAATTTCTGCCCACCAAAACCGGGTTCCACAGTCATAACCAGAGCCATATCAATTTGATTTGCCCATGGAGCAAGATATTCCACTGTAGTGTTTGGTTTAATACCCAGGCCCACCTACAGAAAAGAGGAGCACGGTAAGGAGCGCAGTTGTGGAGGGAGCAGTTCCATAGAATTACCGTTCAGCAAAACACATCACGTAAATGTATTTAATAAAAGAAAAACGCAGCATGTCCTGAACCACAATGTGTGAACTGGATTTCAGAAGATCCGTCCGCTACGGTGTAACATCCAGCTGCGGAGGCAATTTAGATCAGTGATAATAAAAAAAAATCGGGCATTTTTTTTTGTATTTTTTTTTTAAACCCAAAGTCAGACTTCTACTATACAAGAAAGAGAAATTCAGAGGAACTAATACGACATTCATTTCCATCTGAAAACCTACTAAATATATATGTGATATATACACACAAAACCGCACGCTCCAGCGTCTTTTGCTTCATTTACCTTCATGCCACTTTCTCGGATCTCTTTAATCAAGGCTCCAGGGTTTTCTGTGGCTTCTATATGAAATGTGTACTGGTTGGCACCAGCATCTGCCATGGGTTTAACCCACTGTTCCGGTTTAGCAACCATCATGTGCATATCTGTAAGTGGGGAAAGAAAGAAAAAATTGTTCATAAATATGCTTTATTATAATTTTATAGAAGAATTCAGACTTTTTAAAAGGTGCACAAGAAGCCATTGCAAGGAGGATGTCAAGAAAAACGTAAGTTCTAAAAATGTAGGAATGAATAGCTGTTTCAGTAGTCTGCCAGCAAGCAGAGCTCTTGAAATTGGAAAGGAATTGAAACAAAGTATATTAGAGTTGCGGCGCTATAGTTACATAAAACTGGAATACCCCTTAAAACCCCTTTTTAGCCTTGGACATACTTTAAGTAACAACTGACATAAAATATTCCTAATTCCTATTAGATTAAAAATGAGATTAGATTAAAAATCCAGCAGCAAAACTGCGGTCCTACCTCAGCATGAATGTTTACCGAAGCTTCGGACATTGCCTGCAGAGCATCTCACAAACACATGAGAAAAATGAGCACCAGGTGCCAGGATACTAGGAGCGTGGTACAAAATGATTGTACACATACCAAAACATTGCCCCAATTTTAGCGTTGGTGGTGCTGGGGTTTGGCTCCGTGGCACTACCTCAAAATGTTAGGCCTCATGCACGACTGTAATTTTCATCTGTAATTACGGATTCATATCAATTGGCCATGGACACCTTTCCGTATATTGACGGATGTGTGTCCGGGCCGTAGAAATAACCCGCAAACTATAGAACATGTCCTATTCTTGTCCACTGACGGCTACGGATGTGCATCCGTATATGTGGACAGTAAAAACCCTTACGGTCAAGTGCATGAGGCCTAAATACACCCTTAAACCCCATGCACACTAACATATTTTTGCGGCTCCATTCATTTCAATGGTCCCATGCACACGACAGTGGTTTCCACGGTCCGTGCATGGCCCAGGAGCCTGGACCGCAAAAAGATAGGACATGTCTTATTACGGCCGTGTTTTGCGGTCCAGGCTCACAGAAAATAATGCACGCGGCCATGTGCACGGCCCACGATATGCCGGCGGCTCGTGGGTGACACTCCGAGCCGCAAATCACGGCTGTGCACACCGCTACGGTCGTGTGTATGAGGCCTTATTGGACCTGCATTGTAAATTATCACCAGCGATAATCGGTATGATCCCAAGAATTACCAAAGAATGGGTCATTTCCCAGTTCCTTTCTTAGGCATTCCACCACAGGATGTCCAAATGTGATATTGGGAACAAAATGCCTGCAACGAGAGGAACAAGACATCAATTAGACACTGAAGACACCAATGTGCACACACAGGCGTCTGGGAGAAGGGCTGGTCACTTGTCAATTTAGGGATAAATTTAAAGCATCAGCTCAAAACAGACCAAATAAAGTAAAACTAGACTCCGTGCTGATAATGTGATATACAATACAAAGAAACCAGTCGCAGCCCACACTACACCGCGGCAGGAAATAAAGCAGCTATAGGTGCATTATCTTCTCATAGTATCAGTGAAGGAAACACGCTTCACTACTGGCGGCAACGGGAGACAGGCGCGTACAAGATTGATTATCAATGGAGACAAAGTCTTCCTTGTTTTACTGATAAACAAAAAGAAAACTTGGAAACTGCAGATAAATACGGGACGCCACAACCTATTGTATAAAGCTGATAGTGACCTCAGAGAATGCATGATCCAGATCAGATGATGAAGCTTGCAGCGCCACCTAGTGTACACACACACAGCTGCACATTTTGTTTTCGAATCAAATGGAAACGAGCATCAAACAGAACCAGATGAAAGATCTGTATAAACATATTGAGGAAAGGAGAAATAGAATGTACTTTTCAGTGTCCTTTAAATTCCTCAAAACCTCCTTAGGGCTCATTCAGACGACCGTGAATAACGTCTGTGTGCTACGCATGGAAATCACGCGCAGCACACGGACCCATTGATTTCAATGCGGCTGTTCACACATGCAGGAGTTTTCACGCACCTACGCGCCCACTGAAGTCAATGGGTGCGTGAAAACCACGCGCCGCACACGGATGCACGTCCGTGTGCGATGCGTGATTTGTGCATCAATTCGCTTGAAAAATGATGTGCTTTGCAAGCGCGTGAATAACGCATGCCACTCGCAAAGCACACTGATGCAGAACGGACCAGATTCATGCGTGTTTTTCACGCGCGTGAATCGGATACGCTCGCGTGAATGTAGTTTAAAGCATACTCTAAAATTCCTATACCACATAAAAAAATATGGCAACATACCCGCAACACATTCAGTTTGAAAAACCGCACCACATTGTGGTGCAGTTTTTTTAGTCAGAATTTCTGCAGCGGAAAGCAGCGCTAGAAAAAAAACAAAGACATTCATACTTACCCCAGCCGTAGCCATGGCGACGCGTCCCTCTGACATCCTGCAGCCCGGCGACCTGGGATGACGTTTCATCTGATGTGACCACTGCAGCCTATGATTGGCTGCAGCAGTCACATGGGATGAAACATCATCCTTGGAGGCCGGACTGGACGCAGGAGCAGAGATCTGGGTATGAGATTTTGCTATTTGCTGCAGGTTTTACCTCTCCATTGAATTCAAACGGGGGAAAACCCACAACAGAATAGCAGCAATTCTGCAGCATAAATGGACGGGTTTTTTACGCAGCGCGTTGATGAGATTTGTTCCCACAGGCAGGTGACGCTGTCGATTTTCTGCAACAGAAATCGGAAAAGAAAACAAACTACACGTCACAGAATTCCATTTTTGCTGCGGAAATGCTGCGGTTTTACCGGTGGTTTTAGTTTGAAGCATTGATTATAGCAAACTTTACGTGCACCTGCAATTCACATTTTGTAGTGCTAAATATGCGCTCCCCATTCGTGTCTATGGCCCAAACACGAGACATGTTGCAGATTTGAAAGCCGCACCGCAGGATATTATCCGCACAGCTTTTTTTCTTTCCGCAGCGTGTGGCTGAGATTTGCTAAATCTTTCACATTGCTGCTGGTCTAAATGCTGCGGAATTTCCGCACAGAATTCCGTTGCTGAAATTCTGCAGTGTTAGGGTATGTTCACACACAAACTCAAAAAAGTCTGAAAATACAGAGCTGTTTTCAAGGGAAAACAGCTCCTGATTTTCAGACTTTTTTTAGCCACTTGAAAAACAGTGGCTATGAAAAACAGCTCCGAAATAAGCCGTGTGAACATGCCCTTAATGCTATGTGGGAACCAGGCCTAAAGGTCTCAGTTATTGAGAGTTGAAAACTGAAATTTGGCCACAAATTTTCAGAATATGTGATCGGTCATGGCCGGTCACACTTGGGAGCGCTGGAGATGCCGGCCACTTGACCTGTCCTGACCTTTAGGCCCTATTCAGACGAGCGTGCCGGTTTTGCGTCTGCAAACAAATATACTGTATTTCATGCATTTCAGTTCCGTGTGGCATCAGTTTTTCACGTGTTTCTCCTCTGCAAGCACTTCCTGGTTTTTTTTCTTAGCCTTTTTTTGGCAAGTGATGTGTGAAACCTGGATGTTGTCCGTGTTCTTCACGCAGCCATAAACTTCAATGGGCAACGTGGTCCGCAAAAACGGAGCAAAATAGGACATGCAGAGAACTTTACGTAACAGACACAAGAAAAAATCCCGGACGTGTGAATAGCTTCATTAGATTGCACGGGTCAGCGAGCTGTCCGTCGTTAAAATGGACAGAACACGGACGAGGAACACGCTTGTGTTAATGAGCCCTTACCCGTGCGTTATGTAGATTACCTTTTATATGATTTATATGCACGCTGTGAGGAATGTGACTACTAGGATGCAGGTTATATACAGGATGCCCACATAAAATCTCCAGAAACATGCCCGTTACTGTCAGGAGCTCCCAATTCAAGTACTTACTTTTCCAATGGAGTTGCCCACACGACCGATTTTCTATAAACATTATGATTGCAGAACAAGTGACAGAATTATTCCTCTGCCCACATGAATGCCAGTTACCACTCTGCCCTAGTTATGGAGCAGATGACTCAAGGATCAAGGCTCTATTCACACCTCTGGAACCAGATATTGTTAGTAACGTTGATAATGTCGCACATAAACTAGCGTACTGTGTTACCCCAGCATTACTCCCTAAGCAACCATTCACAATAGACAGACGCCCCCTCACCCGTCCATGACATCCAGGTGCAGGTAGTCGGCCCCGCACTGCAGCATGCGGTCACATTCCGCAGCCAGGCGGGACAAGTCGCTGTTCAGAATGGACGGACCGATCTTACAACCAGACGACATGACGAGAATGTAGCTACTACCGCAAGAACAACCCCACGTGTTCCCGGCAGCCGCAAGGGATTGTGGGAGCTGTAGTTTTTGCTTCCTCCGTCATGTGGACAGAGCGTGAGGTTGAGAACTACATTTCCCTTGATGCTAAATTCTGCAGAACGTCACATGTACGGATTGTATTATATTTAGACTGTACATTCATAAAGCTGCATGTGCTGCTGGGAGACGTCGTGGTTTTTGGGAATGAATGGGAGAATATTTCATAGTCCTGAGCCTGTAACAAACCGTGTTATATGATATGTAATATATACTTTAATGTTCAAACTAAGGGGAGCGGGATGAGGGATGAAACCCCCCTGTAAGCAGATCATCAGAAAACATGTAGTTACATGGAAAGAATATACTGTTGCCACTAGGTGGAGTTCACTGCGTACTGATTTATTATTGAGTTCAATCGGAGCACTGTAAATCCCTATACAGTGAGCGCCCTCTAGTGGCGGCTACAAGCGCACCGAGTTTTATCATTTGATATGTTTGTGAGAAGGGGAGTAGGGGATTTCTTCCAAAAACAGCACCACACCTGTCCAAAGGTTGTGTCTGGTATTGCAGCTCAGTCTTATTCACTTCAACAAAGCTGAGCTACTATACCAGACACAACCCATGGACAGGTGTGGTGCTGTTTTTAGAAGAAATCAGTCAGGTTTTTCTAATGCTAAACAACCCCTGTAATCACTTAGGCGACATTCACACAAGCATATCAGATTCACGCGCGTGAAAAAGGCACGTGAATCTGGTCCGTGTGTGTTGCGTTATGCATCAGTGTGCTTTGCGAGTGGCATGTGTTTTTCACGCACCCGCAAAGCGAATCTTTTTTTTTCAAAACAAATTGATGCGCAAATCACGCACCCCACACGGATGTGCATCCGTGTGCGGTGCGTGGTTTTAACACACCTATTGACTTCAATGGGCGTGTAGGTGCGTGAAAACGCACCAATATAGGACATGCAGTGAGTTTCACGCAACTGACTCTCGCTGCGTGAAAATTCCTGCCTGTGTCAATGGCCCCATTGAAATCAATGGGTCCGTGTCCTGTGCGTGATTCCCATGCGCAGCACACGGACGTTATCCACGCTTGTGTGAATGGGCCCTAAACCACCCTTGACTTCTAGGTTTTTGCCATCTCTGTCATTGGCACCAACACATTTGGGGACCCATTTTAAAATCCTGAGTTTTCCCCTGACCTTGTTATATACTTGTTTCTATAACAGCCTTTGTTCTCCTCAATATGTTCCTCACTGAATTTAGGAAGACAACTGGATTCCCATTGTTGGACATTTGTGTCGATTCAGCCTCTGGGGCATTCGTGAAGGTGGCCACTAATGTCGGGTGATAAGGCCGGCCTCACACTTGGTATTCTTGTTTATCCCAAAGGTATTTGAGATGTTTATATCCCAAACCAGTAGGGCTCCCTGTGCATGGCCGTATTACAGCTCTGTGTAGTAGTCGTACATTTAGAGTCTGATCCTATTCTATCCTGTCCCAAAGCGAAAGCTTTCTGACCTCGCAGGACGGCATCTGACCGTCTGTGGCCCTAAATATACGACCAAGTGCACAGTTTATGGTTAGCTTTTCTTATGTATATCACTTTCTGTGCTGGGGTGAAACTAAAACAATCCCTTCCCCAAACTGTTGCCTCAAAGTCCTTTGTTAAAAAAAGCTTTAAAAAAGAAACAAAAAAAAAAACATGTAGCTACATCTGCTGGGAATTGAAAGTATAATTAATGACCAAGTATTCAAGATTCTTTTTCATAATAATAATAAAAAAAACAAGTTGTTTTAACAGGATGCAAATATGTGATGAGGACCTAGCCTAACTTAAGAAAAAATGTTTTTTTAATTAATTGAAAAAATGTGTTATGTGTTTTTAAGCAACTTGCAAATTGACTTGTATTTAAAAAAAATTTTTTACTTTTTACAATACAGATTCTATGTATCCTGTATCCATAAAAAAATATATCATCTCTCGCAGCCAAGTCTATCAGTTCATTTGAACTGACGGCTCGGCTGAGAGCGGGTCATGCGTGTCTCTGACACACAAGATCCAGCTAATATCGATCACATCTAAGTTATGAATATTAGTTATCGATATTAGGTATTAGGTGGATTCCTGTGTTTTAGAGACACGCAGGACCAGCTCTCAGCCGAGGTCTTAGTTCAGCTGAACTGACGTCATTGGCTGCGAGAGTGATACAGCTTCTAAGTATGCAGGATACATAGAAGCTGTATCGTGAAAAGTAAAAAATTTTTAAATAAAACTCTATTTGAAAGTTCACATCGATTTAAAAATAAAATGAAACATTTCTTCCTATGGTGTACATAGCCTCTAACTATGAAGTGTACATAGCCTTTAACTCTGTGTGAACTAGGCCTAAGCCCTAATGCGCATAACCGTGTGTGCTGCCCAAGTCCAGTCCGTGATCTCTGCAAGGACATGTTCTATCTTTCCACAGATCGGTCAGTATGGACCCAACTCCCCCACTAAAGTGAATGGGTCCGTGAAAACTATAAAGTGCCACTTGGATGCCATGAAAAAACAGCCAGAGTGACACTACGTCCTGTGCAACTGGGCTAACCTGTGCAGAGCTGTAGTAGGGCCATGTGTAGGAGCATCATGGAGTAGGACATACTAGATTTATTTCAGGTTCTCATTCAACATTAAAATTTTAAAATAAATATTTATTATTTATTCATGACATAGTTCATCCTTTATCTCTTCACAGCATAGATATATTATCTCAGAAATAGAATTTAAGACATATTTTCCATTTATATTTTGTTTCACTTCTTTTGCTGAATCAGTAGACAATCCAATATATAATATGTAATACCAACATATGAAGAACGAGATGCTCAGAAGAAGAAGAGAAAAGTATATAAATGTTACTAGTAAAGGAGGAGAACCTCTATGAAGAAAGCCCAAATAAAATGCAGACACATTTTTGTAATGAACAACCCCTTTAAGGGTAAGGTCACATGTAGCAGATTTCATCGTGAATTTGCAGCAAACTCATAGCAAATATGTGGCAAATTGGATTTTGGTAAAATCCACAGTGAAAATCTGCAACATCTCCGCAACAGAATAGTCCTGCTGTGAATTTTAAAATTTGCAGCATGCCCTGATTTCGGTGTTTTTTCCTGCTATATGTGAATGGGGTTTTGAAAATACGTGACAATTCTGTCTTAACTTTTCCTAAACCCATAGCAAAGCCATTCAGACAAATGGTTGAAAACACTCCTGCATTTGTACATTAGTCATGCTGTCAGAATCTGTAGCTCTTTCCCTTTTATATTTCTAAAAAGCATACCATAGTTGTGTACATAAAGGAGTGGCATAGTTAAACATGCCGCTTATGCCGGGCAGTACCACTGCTGCAACATGACCCATGGGTCTCTTTTGTGCTACTTATTTGTAGAGACTTAAATGTAAATGGTGATAGAGGTCAAGCAGGGTGGCCACCCTCTGGTCTTACTGTGCCCTGATAAAAAGAGCTCTGGAACGGTACAGCATCAAAAGGACATAATGTAATAATTTATATTTATATATACTGTATATATATAACGTGATGGGATTGTTACATTATAGCAGGGATACAACAAAGGTGCTGGTTCTCTCTTTGTTCTCCAAACAATGTGCAGTTCTCACAAACTCATGGAACTGTGTTGGCTTTTCACATTCAAAGGGGCCTTAGTCTTCTATAGGGATTCAGAAACCATATTGTTTGGGGTTACAGTATGGGCCCAGGAAAGAGACCCCTACAAAGTTTAAAGGGGTTGGCAGGCTTGGGGTTGTTCTGTGGCTTACCATTCGGCATCCGCAATAACGTGTCGGGAGCACTGAATTGGTGACGGAAGGAGCTCCCTCCCTCTGTCAAAATCCTTAGGTGCCGCATTTGCTAATGGATTGGGATATCGGCTGTATATTACAGACAACACCCGAAGTGATGGCACGGGTACAGCTCCTGTGCCTACACCATCATTGCGCCGCAATTGTATGGAAGTTCACTTGAATGACCCACTAACTTTGACATACCATTGCAGCATGGGAAGAGGGTTAAGTACATTTTATTCCCTCCACAAGCACCATCAAATGTGTAACTACTCAAAGTCTAAGTGCAATTAACTTCAGTCTCCTGCTCCCTCCTGGGCACAACTTGGGGAATTGTTTGGTGAGGTCCTCACACTGGAAAGCAGATAAGTAGTAGGTTGTTATCTACCTATAGAGTCAGTGCAGGGACCAGTAGATCTTCATGTTAGGTTACCAGACTGTTGTTTTGCTTTATTTCTACACAGTAGTGGGTAAAGTTTGTTATAGGTTTATGTTCACTACTCTTTTCTAGTGACGGGCACATTGACGACTCATAATAGGACTTGTAAGGCTCGACCTGTCCCATTAGCTGTTGTGGAGCTTATACACTGACAGCTAATATACAGTCTAAGCCCTAATGCACACCACAGTGTGTGCCGCCCAAATCCTGGCCATGATCCGTGGAAGGATAGGACATGTTCTATCTTTCCACAGATCGGAGAGTCGGTCCCTTTTTACGGACCCAACTCAACTACTAAAGTGAATGGGTCCGTGAAAACTATCGGGTGCCACTCGGATCCCAAGAAAAAACAGCCGGAGAGACACTAGGGCTAACCTGGGCTAACCTGTACAGAGCTGTAGTAGGGCCATGTGTAGGAGCATCATGGAGTAGCACATACTAGATTTATTTCATTTATTTCAGGTTCTTATTCCAACAATAACATTTTAAAATAAATATTTATTATTTATTCATCACATAGTTCATCCTTTATCTCTTCACAGCATAGATAGATTATCTCAGAAATAGAATTTAAGACATTATTTTCCATTTATATTTTGTTTCACTTCTTTTGCTGGATCAGTAGACAATCCAATATATAATATATTGTATTTTTTTTTTAACATATAATAGACATCTGGTTCTCTGTATGTATTAGCAGCCAACTAAAATAGTGGTTCATACGTGCTAGTGCTCATCCATATCAAGTGATTTCTCATACAAAACGCTAACCAAACATTTAACATTTAAATACTTCAAAACCCAGCAATGGCATTTCCGGTATAATTTCTCTGTGATATACATATATCCATTGCCCTTTTTGTTGTTTTTATTTATGTTTCGGTACATATTTATACTGTGCACTGTGGAAACTGTCAGCAAGCAGGCTATCTGCTACTAAGGTATTTTGTCATGGTTTCATTTTTATTGTAGTTATGGCTTTTTTTTTTAGAAAAAAAAAAATCATCGACCATGGATCGCCTAAAAAAATCGCTTAGACTCTAAAGATTAACATTTACAACATTACAATTATTGTATCTATGCCTCCATTTTTGAATGCTAATTCTACAGTACACGCAATGAACTTCCGGGATGAGAAATATTTAAAAATGGGACAGACAATGAACTACAGATCTGCCAACAGAGGCTCTTTGAACGTTTACAGGTAGCAACAGATTCTTTTTTCCCCTCACTGCATAGAATAAAAGCAAACTGTAAAATAAATGAAATTGACTATAACACTAATGAAGATGTTTTAGATGTTTTTAGATGTTTTGCTACATTTCAGAGCCTAAGGAGGAGCAAACTTGTCATGTTGAGATTGCCATCCTATCTGCAGGCACCATGTCATAGAGCAGGAGAAGGTGGGCAGATTAATATACAGCTGTATAGAAAAGATTCAGTCTAACTTTCATTTTCTTCATTTGAGTCTGTTCATACTGTGCTTAGGAGTCCAGTGGGCAGTCTCACTTAATGATTGACAGCCTTCCTTATATACGTGTACATCCAATGGTAGCTATCAATCACTAGGTAGGACCGCCCAAGGGACTGCTAAGTCCAGAATGAGCAGAGGTTTAATACTGAATCTTTTGCAATAAAACGACAGTATATATATCAATGTTCTCCTTCTTAAGAAAATGCTACCTGCAGATCGGACTGCATGTTCAACATGACACTTTCCCTTTCAAGCTGGCCAATGATGGTTCGGCTGCCAGCTTTTCCTCTCAAGCGTGCACGGATATGAGGTGGTCATATCCATGCACGCTTGTCTGAACACGCATGTGATGTCAATAGGTAAAAGGGGAAAAGCTGCTGACAGTCTCTTTTGGCAGCGGCCTATTGCCTTGCAAACAAGTAGTTGTTTTAATGATATGGGGATAATGATATGGGGATAATGATATGGGGATAATGGTATGGGGATAATGGTATGGGGATAATGGTATGGGGACAATGATATGGGGACAATGATATGGGGACAATGATATGGGGATAATGATATGGGGAAAATGATATGGGGACAATGATATGGGGATAATGGTATGGGGATAATGATATAGGAATAATGGTATGGGAATAATGATATGGGGACAATGATATGAGGACAATGATATGGGGACAATGATATGGGGATAATGATATAGGAATAATGGTATGGGAATAATGATATGGGGATAATGATATGGGGATAATGATATAGGAATAATGATATGGGGACAATGATATGGGGACAATGATATTGGGATAATGATATAGGAATAATGATATGGGAATAATGGTATGGGGACAATGATATGGGGACAATGATATGGGGATAATGATATGGGGATAATGATATGGGGATAATGGTATGGGGATAATGATATGGGGACAATGATATGGGGACAATGATATGGGGACAATGATATGGGGATAATGATATGGGGATAATGATATGGGGATAATGATATAGGAATAATGGTATGGGGACAATGATATGGGGACAATTATATGGGGACAATGATATGGGGACAATGATATGGGGACAATGATATGGGGACAATGATATGGGGACAATGATACGGGGACAATGATATGGGGACAATGATATGGGGATAATGATATGGGGATAATGATATGGGGATGGAGGTCGTTTCTGTTTCTTTGGGATAAAGACTATTTTAATACCTTTATAAATTACATTATGTAAATAAAAGAGGTTCAACTCATCACAGAAAGTGCTTCAATATTTGTAGGCCCATATTCAATTTTTCCTAATAAACACAGGTTACAGATTTTGTTTCAGAGAATAAGATTGCAAATATCTAGCAATGAAGCCTAACCCTGCTTAAAACATGAAGTTTTAGGTGTGACTGCAGTAAACTGTAAGGTTATGTTCACACTGAGTTTTTTTGCAGTCAGAAAAATCTGCTTCAAAATTGCTTTCGGAATTTTGAGTCAGATTTTGTCCTGCCTGCACTTTCTTTGCTGCGTTTTTTGCAGCGTTTTTCAAAGAGTATTTTGGTTGCGGGCATTGAGCGCCGTGGGCAAACAACGCCGCAAATAATGCTTTCTCTACCTCTCATTGATGTCAATGGGAGGTCAGAGACGGAAACACGGGAAGAGAGAGCATGTCACTTTTTTTTCCCACGAGCGTTCTTTTCCGTTCTTGGGGAAAAAATGCCTCTGTCTCCCAGTGAAATCAATGGAAGGCGATTTCGGTCATTTTTTGGTGCAGTTTCCATGTTAAAAACAGCGCCATAAAACTCTGTGTGAACTAGCCCTAATACTTGAATCCTCGTTCTTTTCAAGAAAACTGGAGCTTGGATGTCCTGGACTCCACTGTAAAATTTATGCTTGGCCCCTCCACCTAATCGTCAGCGACTACAAATGCCGTCATTTCTATAGAATCTATATTCATTATAAAATATGTTAATTTCTATAGTCCTGGCTAGGGGGACTATAGGCCTAAACATGATTGCCAAAGTGTTAAAACCATCTATGAATGCGACCTCTGCAACATTATAGATAACCCACTGTGATAAGGCTATATATTTGTCTTATGAATTTGGGCAATCAACCCTTAAAAAATTAGCAAAATGAATATACAATAGTTTGCCAAGACATTGACAATACATAGATGCTGAGCGACTACAATTGGAACTTCGTTTGCATTATTTGGTCCTACGTGAATCAGACCCAGACAAAATATTTAACTAAGTTCACCCAAAAGATAAGCAGCAAGATCCGATAAGCAGCATATTCACGTACACCCTCCAAAGCAAATAAAACAGGGTTACAAGGGAGGGTCAGCAGGTGCTTTGCACTTTGTCTAGAGGAATGAGTGAGAAAACACACAGAAAAAAATGTAGATTGAGTCTCAAGGCTAAACATGAGATTCATCCAAATCAATGTCCGTCTCCCCAAGTTCAATATGTGTGAAATTAAAATGTCCTGAGACAAGCGGGTTCTCCGTCCCATTGTCCTCCGTGATGTGGAGGATGGTGTCTGTGTATTGGAGCAAACTGCTCGTTTCCAGACCACCAAAATCTTCAGGATCAGAGAGATGGGAGGACGGGGAGCTGTGGAGAAGTGGGACTGTTGCTCCCCGACTGGACTCGGAGTCTTCCCTCCCCAGGAAGTGGCCCCTTCTCTGTAATAAGAGAGATACATGTTATCAATCAGGATACAGATACGTTCTTGTAAATCCTTCAGTAGAATGTAATAAATTATTATAAATATATCAGTAGGCTGCTGCAAAATATATGAACAATGCAGAAGGCAAAAATTGCAGACAAATTGTAAATGTTAAAATTGTATATTTCCCTTTCATTGGAGCTTGACACCCCTGGCTGCGGCTTATCTAATATGGGAAGACCCAAAATCCAGACATACCTGCTGCTATACCATATTTTTGTATAAAAATGGCAGACTCTGCGGGTTGTGTCATCAATAGAAATGGCAATATATAAACTCCATATACATTTTAGAGTAACTTTGTAATGTATTTTTATTTAAAAAAATTGTTTCCTTCCTGGCAATTATCTGCTTGTAATAGCACCCCCTGGTGTTCAAATGTATAGGTCTCGGGAAGTCATTCTAGTAAGGCTACATTCACACTAGCGTGACAGATTTACGTGCATAAAAAACGTGCGTAAATCTGTCAGTGTGTGTTGCGTTATTGAATCAGAGTGCTTTGCGAGTAGCATGTTTTTCACACACTCGCAAAGCACTTTTTTTTTCAATGGAATTGATGCGCAAATCACGCACAGCACATGGATGTCGTCCGTGTGCTGTGCGTGGTTTTCATGCATCCATTGGCTTCAATGGGCGCGTAGGTGCGTGAAAACGCACCAATATAGGACATGAAGTGAGTTTCATGCAACGGACTCTCGCTGAGTGAAAATTCATGCATGTATGAACGGCCCCATTGAAATCAATTTGGTTTTAGATTTTTAAAATAAAAATACAATTGGAGATAACTGCTCCATTCTCATGCAAATCTGGTCACACTAAAATATCACCCACATACTGGGAAGCTCCAAGATCTAAATGACAGACTTGAGTTTAAGGGAAAAATTGTTACTTAAAGAGGCTCTGTCACCAGATTTTGCAGCCCCTATCTGCTATTGCAGCAGATTGGCGCTGCAATGTAGATTACAGTAACGTTTTTATTTTTAAAAAACGAGCATTTTTGGCCAAGTTATGACCATTTTTGTATTTATGCAAATGAGGCTTGCAAAAGTCCAACTGGGCGTGTTTAAAGTAAAAGTACAACTGGGCGTGTATTATGTGCGTACATCGGGGCGTGTATTGTGTATGTACAACTGGGCGTGTATTATGTGTGTTACATCTGGGCGTGTTTACTTCTTTTACTAGCTGGGCGTTGTGTATAGAAGTATCATCCACTTCTCTTCAGAACGCCCAGCTTCTGGCAGTGCAGACACAGCCGTGTTCTCGAGAGATCACGCTGTGACGTCACTCACTTCCTGCCCCAGGTCCTGCATCGTGTCAGACGAGCGAGGACACATCGGCACCAGAGGCTACAGATGATTCTGCAGCAGCATCGGCGTTTGCAGGTAAGTCGATGTAGCTACTTACCTGCAAACGCTGATGCTGCTGCAGAATCAACTGTAGCCTCTGGTGCCGATGTGGCCGACACGATGCAGGACCTGGGGCAGGAAGTGAGTGACGTCACAGCGTGATCTCTCGAGAACACGCTGTGTGTCTGTGCACTGCCAGAAGCTGGGTGTTAACGAACAGAAGTGGATGATGCTGATTTGTCAGCATCATACACTCCCATTCCTAACGCCCGGCTAGTAAAAGTAGTAAAAACACCCCGATGTACGCACATAATACACGCCCACTTGGACTTTTACTTTAAACACGCCCAGTTGTACTTTTGCAAGCCTCATTTGCATAAATACAAAAATGGCCATAACTTGGCCAAAAATGCTCGTTTTTTAAAAAGAAAAACTTTACTGTAATCTACATTGCAGCGCCTATCTGCTGCAATAGCAGATAGGGGTTGCAAAATCTGGTGACAGAGCCTCTTTAAAGAAAAACTTACCACAGCTCAATCCAAAAAGACCTCACATACAAACTGACAGGAACTACCTTTGGGCATCTGAAACTTGTGGTATGATTTGCTATATTGTGTAAATTTCAGAATATTGACCATTACAGTGTGTGAAATCGGTATAATTCTATATAAAACAGCCCAGGACCTGATCATTTATACACATGTGAATACAACGCATTACTTTAAATGGTTCAGGACCAGACATCGTTTAGCTGTTTTTAGCACGCGTTAGTTAGGGCATGGCCACACGTGGCGGATTTCCTCCGCAACTGTCCGCATCAATGCCGCACCTAATCCGGGTTGCGGATTACGGCTGCGGATCTGCCCAAAATGTGCAGAAAATTGATGCGGACTAGCTGCTGCGGACTGCGGGAAAAGTGCTTCCCTTCTCCCTATCAGTGCAGGATAGAGAGAAGGGACAGCACTTTCCCTAGTGAAAGTAAACGAATTTCATACTTACCGGCCGTTGTCTTGGTGACGCGTCCCTCTTTCGGCATCCAGCCCGACCTCCCTGGATGACGCGGCAGTCCATGTGACCGCTGCAGCCTGTGCTTGGCCTGTGATTGGCTGCAGCCGTCACTTAGACTGAAACGTCATCCTGGGAGGCCGGACTGGAGACAGAAGCAGGGAGTTCTCGGTAAGTATGAACTTATATTTTTTTACAGGTTGCTGTATATTGGGATCGGTAGTCACTGTCCAGGGTGCAGAAACAGTTACTGCCGATCGCTTAACTCTTTCAGCACCCTGGACAGTGACTATTTACAGACGTCTCCTAGCAACGCTCCCGTCATTACGGGAGCCCCATTGACTTCCTCAGTCTGGCTGTAGACCTAGAAATACATAGGTCCAGCCAGAATGAAGAAATGTCAAGTTAAAAAAGCAAGACGCATCCGCAGCACACATGACATGTGCATGACAGCTGCGGACTTCATTGCGGAAATTAGAATCTCCATTGAAGTCAATGGAGAAATTCCGCCATGAGTCCGCCACTGCTCCGCAACAGACAGAGCATGCTGCGGACACCAAATTCCGCTCCGCAGCCTATGCTCCGCAGCGGAATTTTACGCATCGTCTAAACGAACACTGCTAAATTAAAGTGGAAGTCAATGGACAAACGGCTCCGCTGCGGATTAACGCTGCGGAGTGTCCGCAGCGGAATTTAAGTGAAATTCCGCCACGTGTGAACTCAGCCTTAAATGGCTGAAACATTTTTAATTGTTGGGCTAGCGATGTGATTGTTGCAATGTTCTTTACGTGATCAATGCAGGTTTCTTTTTTTATTATTTTTTTTACAAATAATTTTGGTTTTTTAGCATTTTTGGCTTATAGTTTGAAAAATTATTTTAAAAATATGCTTTTTTTTTTAACTTCTTAGCAATTTTTTTTCTGGTAATAATATAGTGTTACCCTAAAATAGACTTTTTATTTGTGATCGTCATTGTCTACTAAAATTTTAATATATTACATGTCTATTTTAGGGTAATTGGGTCAGGGCTAGCGTTACGACACTGATCAGCGGGGGGGGGGGGGGGGGGGAGGGGACTTTTTTGTAATTTGTATTTAATTTATTTTGGTTTTTTTTTTACTTTTATTTTTTTTATTTTTATAGCCTCTTCCTCAAGGGTGAGAAAAATAAGTTTGGGGCGATCTATTATTTATTTATTACACTGTACTCTCCACTGCACCTGGTGCTGCACCGCAGCCCCAGTTACAGAGGAAATAAGACTGGTTATAGTGACTATTGTCACTATAAGGCCCTGTTCACACAGAGTTTTTTGCAGGCAGAAATTCTACAGGGATTTTAAGGCAGACTTTGACCTGCCTGCTGTATTTTACTGCGGCTTTGCCAGCGCTTTTCACCCGCCGCCATTGAAGCTAATGCAAGCAGGCAAAAAAGCTTGGAAATGGGCGCTGTAAGTTTTTGTTGCCATTGATTTCAACGTCAGGTCAGAAGCGAAAACCACAGCAAGAAAGGACATACCGCTTTTATTTTCCCGTGAGCGGCTAAAAGCCACCCCGGAAAGAAAAACGCCTCTGCCTTGAAATCAATGCGGGGGGGGGGGGGCGATTTCGGCCGTTTTTCTGGCACTGATTCTGATGCCGTTTCCGCGTCAAAATCAGCCCCAAAAAACTGTGTGAACAGGGCCTTAGGGAAGTGCTGGTTCTAGTGAGACCCAGCAGCATCCTCCTACTACCGCCATCCTGTAGATCATCTGACCAGTTACATGACCACTGGGACCAATAACTGCTGCTGCCAGTGTTTTATACATAGCGCTCATGTACGTGAGTACAGAGAAGACAGAATCAGTAAAAACCACTTCTGTCTTCTCTCCAGGGTCGCTGGCAGTCTCTGACTGCTAGGTACTTGACATTTAGCTGCCCAATCGCTTGGGCAGCAAGATTAAACCAGCGCCATATATACAGTTAGTGGTCCTCCCATCGGTTAAAAAGATTCTGACACTATGAGAGATCTTTTTATGATACTCTAGTATAGTTACTCTAGTAGAGTTATACTAGTTGTTATAATTAGATACATAGTTGTTATAATTAGATAAAACCAGATAGTGGGTAGCTCACAAACCAACCCCCCAGTGGTCGAGGTGTCGCGTGAACTGGTTGGTCCTCATACCCAAAGAAACCTCAAAAAAGCAACTGAGTATGTGCGTGTCTTTCAAGACAACCCACATATGTTACAATAGTGATCTAACCTTGATATCTCAGTACTCTACTGTGATAGTTTTGGGTTGTCTATAGTGCCGGTGTATATATTCAATAAGTTGATATAATTACATTCACTAAATAGCCCCTAAAATTGTCAAACGGGGCTGAAAAGAAATCACTTATTTGTTCTGTGGAGTCACATAATCCAGGTGTCACATGACCTGTCTCAGCCAGTCAGCAGCTCCGAAAAGGATAATGTGACGCACACTCCATCATTATTTAAAAACAGGAGTAACAGACTATATCAAATGATGCTTTTCAGAGCTTCTGATTGGCTGAGAGGGATCATAATTCAGAATAAAATGTTACAAAGAGATGAAGAGTATCTATGTTAAAATAGAAAAAAACAATGTACTTGCCTTTTAAATCTCCCACCCCTTCCACGATAATGATTCCCTCGTCCCCTGCCGGTGCTCATTTAAGCTGCTACACTTCTGTCATACAGTACCAACAAGTGACTGTGGCATAAACAAAGACCGCCAGCAGGAGACCACGGAATTCATGGCTCAGAAGTTTCGGGCGATTTAAAGGGTGTGCATTGTTTTTTGTTATTTTAACACAGATGTTAATTGTACATACTAGTGCAAGTCGGTTAGGGTCTTTTACTGATGTCCTTATTTTAACAGGTCTATCATAATATCATAGTGCTATTCTCTTTATTAAAAATAAAATTTTCAAAATGTTAAAAAACACATGCAAATTATTATGCTGTTATGTACAATGAAATATATAAAGTTACGAAACCACAGTATAATTTCCACGTACGTGTCAAATGATTTCCAGTGCCAAAGAGGCCTGCCATATATTGCAATGGGGAGCTAGATCCCATACACTATAATAGACTCACATCTATAAGTGTAGAAGGTGTATCTGAGCCATGTTAAATGGCCCAGCAATGGAGCAGGGCATCCTTCTGGATTTTAAGAATTTATTTCTAGAGTTATTTCTAGAGTTTTATTAACTGTCGTCCTGCCCTCTGATAGGTCTCTTACATATTATACTTTACAAACCAGTAAATATGCGCTGACATTCCTGCATGAAGGTCAGTTTTGGGAAAAGACTTTGCATAGTTAACCAACACTTTTGACAATTTACTCTTTCATAACTGCAAAACTTAAAGTCAAGCCAATGTCACGTCTATGGTGGCTTTATTCACTGATTAGGAACTAGAATATTTGGGTTATTGTGGAAAGTATTGTGGGCATTTAGGCCCCGTGCACACGACCATAGATTTTATCCGCAATTATGGAACGTATTTACGGACCCATTCATTTCTATGGCGGATGAACACCTTCCCGTATGTTTACGGGAAGGCGTCAGCGCCGTAGAAAGTTTCTGTAAAAAAAATAGGACATGTCCTATTTTTTTATTTTATGGACCGTGCTCCCATACTTTATAATGGGAGCACGGCCCGCAAATGCAGGGGCTATCCTCGGTGATTACGGGCACGATCATGTGCATGGGGCCTTATAGTGGTATTCATTCCTCATCAAGCAAAATGACATGATAATTCTATATAGGGAAAGTGAACAAGGATTTAAAACAATCATTACAAACTTCTATTGCTTATATCACTATTTTTGCTTATATTAATTATCAAGCATGTTAAAACCCAACACCCCTGATCCTTCTTTCCCCCAACAGCAGACATTTGGGGACAGTCGGGTTGCCCCATACACATTAGATTGTTGAAAGATGCTGTTGGTAACAATTATCTAATGTGCATGGTCAGCTAAAATTAGCCCTGCATTTTGACATTTTTACTAGGGAGGGGGCCCCCATTAAATGTTTTCCCAGGGGCCTACCTTGTGAGCATGGTGAGATGATAACACGGTCACACCATCTTTTTAGGACATTTTTCTGTAATTGAAATACCTCTAAGATTTCTAGTCCAATTTTTCCCTACTACTTATAGTTTATTACAATTCTCTACCAAGTTCTTTATTAATATTCTATCTTATTTATATTCATTTTTGTGGGAATTTTTTTTTATTTGATGTAAAGGACTACTATATGTTAAGTTTGATTGTGTGAAAATGTAAAAAAAAAATCATCAAGGAAATCCACATATCGTTCCCAGGTACAACACCTGGCAGGCCTTTCTAGCACACAGACCATTAGAAGGAGGTGAGATACACATGCTCTAACCTGCTTGTGGTGTTACCTGGCTGTCAATCTGGCTGTGGAAATCAGCCACAGTGATCGAAGGAGAGCATCTGAGAACAGGGCTCCCTGAAGACACTTGTTTGACAGATGGTGCAGGGCTACAGCCAGAACGTGATGGTAACGGAGGAACCTCAGCATGCGATGTGGAAGGCTGAGGCTGGCTTTCAGTAAAGGTTACAGATCTCTTTTGATCCACTGCAGAAAGAAAAGAGTAGAAGGCAGCTGTAATGAGCCACAGAAAATATAACTGTACTAATCAATGCATTTTGACTTTGATGTGCATGTAAAACGTGTTTTAACCTCAGATACATACCGATCTGCCATAATATTAAAACCACCTGCCTAATATTGTGTAGGTCCCCCTTGTGCCACCAAAGCAGCTCTGACCTGTCCAGGCATTGACTCCACAAGACCTTTAAAGGTGTCCTGTGGTATCTGGCACCAAGACGTGAAAATCAGATTCTTTACGTCCTGTATGTTGCAAGGTTTTTCCAGCACATCCCACAGATACTCGATCGGATTGAGATCTGGGGAATTTGAAGGTCAAGTCAACATCTTGAACTATTTGTCATGTTCCTCAAACCATTCCTGAACAATTTTTGCAGAGTGGCATGGTGCAATATCCTGCTGAAAGAAGCCACTGCTATTAGGGAATACCGTTGACATAAAGGGATGAACTTGATTTGCGGCCATGACCCTGTTGCCGGTTCATTGATGGACAAGTTTGACTGGATGGACATTCTTTGGATCATTTTTGGTAGGTATTAACCACTGCATATCTGGAACACAACACAAGACCTGCTGCTTTGGAGAGGCTCTGATCCAGTCGTCTTGTCATCACAATTTGGCACTAGTCAAAGTCGCTCAAATTCTTACTCATGTTTCTTTTTCCTGCTTCCCAGTACATCAACTTCAAGAACTGACTGTTCACTTGTTGCTTAATATATCCCACCCCTTGATTGTAACCCCACCCCATTTTAACAAGATAGTCCATGTTATTCACTTCACCTGTCAGTGATTTTAATGGTATGACTGATCTGAGTATACTACATGGCCAAAAGTGTGTGGACACCCAAACATATTGTATGTTCTCATTCTAATGTTTGATAGCTTTGAGGTATAGGCTCTATGTAGACTAGTAAAGTTCTTTCTCATTAAACTTGGTAAACCATGTTTTTTTAGACATTTTCACTTAACAATATACCAGCCCTTACAGCTCTACAAGCTGCCCTAAATTTGATCAGCTGACTTCTTGGTAAGACGGCATCCTGCGATAATGTCACAGAGTCACCGAGCTCAGAGTTGTAACACTGGAAAGTTTGTATTATTCCCCAGCCTATTTTAATTGTAGTAAAGGAGGGGGAGGGGGGGTTAGTTTGTGGTGTTTGCTCGTGTGTTGTATATTTAGTAGTAGAGGTAATTGGCCCTTATATATCTTTTTGTTATATAGTAATGATCCATGTTCTCTAGACCAGTGGTGAGCTATGCAACTTCATCACTTCCTAACCACATTTACTGATAGGAGTTATCTCTTAGAGATTTTTTTCTGTTTGAGGCACTATGGCTAAGGACAAACGTATTTGCTTTAATAGGGATCTACTGCTTATTGGTTTCTACTCCAGATCAGGGGGTCCCATCATACATGCAACAATGAGAAGCAGATTTGAAACTTTTAGTGCCATCAGAGCAACGTAAACATATTTATACCTCATTTTAAACCAATTTTTGGTAAGTTCTCCATATCAAAAAGTGGGATATAATTTGCTGTCCAGTTAGTATAAGGTCCCGACCAGGTTGCATAGAATGATGCCATCAGTTTTAAATATTTGCTGGAGGTGTGGAGAAAAGGAGGGCACCATTCTTCATACATTTTGGTCTTGTTGCGTGCTTGAGCCTTTCTGGACTATGGTCCAGTCAATGATCCGAAGGGTGATTAAGTTAGAGATCCCGATGGACGCAGCCTTGTTAATTCTCCGTTATTGTGACTTATCCTCAGGGGTGTACAGAAAATGAATTCTTTGCTATATAGTTATAGCTGCCCAGGCCTGTGTTCGGATGTTGTAGAGGCACCTCGGTTCTCTCATGGCTTCTTTATGGATTTCCAAAGTTAATGACATTATATATATATGCCAATAAAAGGTTTGACGTCTTCATTGAAGGGTACCTATGCAAATTTTAATACCATATTGGGTCACTGGATGAAATTTCAACAAAGTAAAATTGTGTGAGGGTGAAATTTCAGCTCTAGAGAGACGATCGCACCCTATTCCAATACTTTAAAAAAATATATTTTTCTTGCCCCTCTTTTGGGGAACTAATTAAATGTATTTATTTATTTATATATTTTAGTTATGTTTGTTTGCTTGTTTCGTTTGTCTTATTTAATTGTTCCCTATAGCTCTGGGGCAATGTGATTAATGATATTTTATTGTTTTCTGTATATCGTGTTGATTTTATAACCTTATGTAGTTTGAATTATAAACATTCTGTTATTAATGTATCTTTCACTTCTTCATAAATATTGAATTTAATAAAAAATAAATTGCAGTATAGAATCATTGATATTAGGAACATTGCAATAATAGCAATTCCATGTTACGTACCAGTGTCAGTAATGTTTGCACTGGTTAAACAAGGTACATAGTCTAAAGTAAATTCACATTCTCTGCCGTTAATCTAAGGAGGTGTGGACTTTCATGGCCATATGTACAGGTCATGGTCTCTGAATAGGTCTTTACTGGTGAAAGCTCACAGGTAGAAGACTGAAGTAAAATACAAAGTAGTTCATACAGGTCAAGAGACCGGCTGAGGTTTGGGCTGGAAGGAAGAACAAGGAAGGCAAAATAGACGCAGACGTTATCAGGAAAAGTTCAGATTGTCAGTAAAACTGAATGCACACCTTTCCAGTATCAGGGATAAAATAACCTATTGCCCTCACTCTAGACTAGTGTCTTGACATGTATAAGCAAAAGTGAATGATGACACAATAGAACAAATAGTCGTGTTCCCACTCCTGGTAGTAAAAGAGCGAGTGTGCAGAAGATATTTCAACAGTCGAAGAAGGTAAATGGTGATGCTGGACGGTGAGAAGGATAAGCAGCCAGTAGACACTTGCAGGTTCTCAGAAGCCTCTGTTTATAATCCCCTTGGAAAACGATCCTGCTAGTTGAGCTACAAGTGTTCAATGCCAAATGTCATAATGCACAAGCACCGATTTAAAGGGTATATCCACTGAAAACTGATGGGACATGTTAGACGATTCCAATGATGGAGCACTCAAGTTTAGACCTTCACCAATTTCCTTAAGTATGGAGCATCAAAATCCACTCAGCAGTGCTCTGAGATTTCCATCACGGAAAATCTTTTTAAACAAAGATTCTTTGCATATAATTTTGTAAGAGACCGAATCTCTGAGGGTGTTTAATCCTTCTATAGAACACCACTGCCTGGTTGTTCTTGAAATAGGTAGTGGTCATGGTGTGGTTTGTTAATCCCAAGTCTGTACAATATATTTATCACTGTCTAATGACAAGATTTAGACACAGAACTGGAGCACATTATAACATCTTAAAATAGGAAATTGCTACTTTTAATATAAAAAAATGAAACAATGGAGACGTTTGTCATAAACTCTGCAACACCTTAATGAGAAAGCCTAGGACAAGGCTCCGATTAATAAGATATAGTGTCTAAATGTATTCCTGCTACAGTATTGATAAATCTACCCTTTAGACCTAAGATTTGAGGCAGGGGCAGACTGACCATTCAGTCATTAATTGCCTGTGGGCCCACGGATACTGGAGGCTCACAACCCCTTTGTCACAGTTACAGCATTCACAGAATTTGAGTGCACCTCAAATGCAATCCGTTAACCCTTAACCAAGTCTATCATGACATTAGTGGTTGGTAGAGGGCCCATGACCTTTAATGTCCAGGGGCCTAGACCACTATTATTAGGAAATTATTTTTGAGGTAAAAACATGAACCATAAAAAGCGCTGCTGACATCAGAAACAGGTCAAATAGTAGTAATGTACATAAATAGTATCTTTATTATGGCTATGTGTTTCGACTCTGTATCAGCATCTTCATCAGGCCATTCAGTGTACAAGGGAAATAGACACATAACATATAGTGCAGACAATTAACCTCCAGAAGTCTAACTGCTGTCTGACGTCACAGAGCAGGTTTGACAGGCAGGGAAAAAGGAAAATGTTATGGTATCAATGGCACAATACTTAATAAAATTATAATAAATGCATAAAACAGAATATTTATATATATATATATATATATATATATATATATAGGCTAAAACATTGTAAAATGAGCCATATAGTATATAAAGTGTAATCTATTAAAGAACTGCCAAAGTGCATCACTGGGGAAAGAATGGCGGTAATGCGGACTGAAGGGACCCGCTTCAAAGGACACAGCTATAAAAACGTGTACCCAAGCGTGACCGGTAAGGGTCACAGATGTGTCTAACACTGCAAGAATAACCAGGCACAGAGTAACGCTACTGAGAGCGTCCCTATAGTCATAGCGACGGCACTGGCGGAAGCAAGTTATGGAAAGCGGGAGGGACCAGAAGGAGAGCAAACTCCGACCTGTTAAAACAGCCTGGCGAACTGGAGAGTGGAGTGGTCATATGTCATTGGGGATAAGAGATTGCGATATGGGGCAAAGGAGGATAGGGGAGGGGGATTTATAAATTAAAGATGCTCCAAAATTGGCGGAAAGAGAGGGTAAATTGAATAGTTATTCAATTTACCCTCTCCTCCTTCGCCCCATATCGCAGTCCCCATGACAAATGTTCACTCAGCTCCCCAGTCTCACCAGTCTGTGCTGACAGGTTGGAGTTTATGTACATTACTACCATTTGACCTGTTTCTGATGTCAGCAGCGCTTTTTATGGTTCATGTTTTTACCTCAAAAATAATTTCCTATGAATATTGCGGTAACATTTGTGTTCACCGGTTTAGACTGAGCTACAGCTGTACTATATTATTACCTTCCACCTACACCAGAGTTGTGCCTGAGGTTGCAAGACTGTTTTAGGTAAGCATATTTGCCACTACCTCTTTTCTTTTCATCTCATTGCTTTGGTGACCTGCACCATGTGGCGCCGAGTTTCATTTATTTCTTTTTTCTCTAGGTAGACCACTATTAGTTCACCATTGAGTTGTACAGACACAAAGAACATGTGAAAACCACCAACAACACCACTATGTGGTCCGAAATTGCACTTAATATTTAGATTTCTGTTTTCAAATCTATTGGCCTTTTCGACAGATACAAAAAAATGTTCCTTTCATAAAAAAAATTAAAAAAAACCCACATATAACATGAATACATAACTTTTACCTGTTTTTTGATCTTCCTCACGTATCTGCTTGGCCCGAGGCTGTATACTTCTGCGAGTTGTTGACAGTCTTGCCCCATGCCGACTCCTTGGTTCAGTTTGAGTTTTCTGGCGTGAAAGTAAAGGCCTTCGTAGCTGAACCAGGTGAGAAGGAGAGAAAGCCCCCTGTTACACCATAATACAGGGGAGATATTAACACTCTGGAAGATTCAAGTTCATAAGTGCCATTGGGCACAGATGGTTCAAAGAACCTTGATGATAATCATAAGCTCCTTGTATATCTGTGTTTTCCCATGGTCACTTTACATATATAAATAATTAACAATTTTTAAGAATTGAATTGACCTAAGTTGTGGCTGGACCTTAGACAGATATGTGATTGCCTTTTTTCAATAACGATATTATGTATATAAACAGATACCAGCTCACAGAATTTTTGTTGCCAAAACAGTAACATAGTTTTAAGTTAACATTACGAATTCAGGAACAATCAGATGTAGCAAGGTTCACAATAACATTAGGACAATTTTGGGGAGGGCTTATTTAACTATTCAGGAAACATCAAATATCCAAGGAACTATGGAGACCACAAATTACAAGTCGCTTTAATTAACTACTAACAACATTCATTAAAATATAAATTAAAGAGGACCTGTCTCTAGGTCTTATAAGTTGAACTGACCTGAATAGCGCTGTCCCCCTGATTCCAGCACTGTTTTTATTTTTTTCATGGTTTCATGGACCCCCAGCTCCAGAGCTATGGCCCATTGTTGTGTTGGCTCCCTATATGTTAATTTATTGTAGTTAGTTAATGGGGTGGAGCTAGCGTCCCTGCCTCTGATGCTAACCAATCTGTGCGAGGCATCTTGAGGGTAGTTCACGCCATGTTGGCTAACTACAGCAAATTAGCATAGAGGGAGCCAACACAGTGGTCCATATCTCTGGAACTGGGGACTTCAGGAAAAAATATAAAAACAGTTCTGGAATCCGGGAGACAGCGCTATTTAGGCCAGAAAGCCAGTTCAACTTATATGTCATAGTTACAGGTCCATTTAAATGTCCTATTTTTAATAGAAAAGTAAAAAAGTCTTCACGTATCAAAATCAACTCAAAGCCCATAGCAGCCAACCAGAGTTCATCTTTCATTTTTTAGAATGCATTGTAAAATGAAACATGGGTCCTGATTGGTGTATATGAGCAACACATCCACTTATTCTTTAAATAGTTTTGATATAGGTGAAGTTTTGGCGCAGTGTTTGAATGTATATGGGGAGTGTTATCAATAGTTTCATAGAAAAATGCCTTGAAGTGTAGGCAGATGGTGCACATGTCACTAGGCATGTTAGACATATTTTTCTTCCTTATGCCACCTCATGGCCAGTGTACATATAAACCATATTTTGCACCAAACAAGAGTGCACATCTTATAAAACAAAATTGCCAAATGTTATCATTTCTCTTAGCCAATGCTCTTTTCTCAACAATTTCCCAAACTGTTGATGTAGATGTAAAAAGTGTCTAAAGCCCGTAATATATATGGCACAATTTGCGATTGAATTTTGGTGCATTTTGCTTAGTAAATGATTTTTAGTGTTTTTAGTAGAAAGTAGGTGTAAATCCTAAAGAGAGGAGTTTAAAAGAAAATCTTAAACCAATCCCAGTTTGATTCAATGTTAAACACATGCAAAAACTCCATCAAAAGAGCAGTGTGCGAACAGAGCTGATAAATATTAAAGGACTTGTCTCATGAAGCCAACCTCTGTCCACATGCCCATTACAGTATATGACAAATATGAGCAAGAATGGAGAGCCGCTCTGTTTGACTCAGCCTGTCTATGAATTACATGTAAAGATTTCGGCCCCATAGACTGTGCCTAAATAAACCTAGTTTTATTGGACCTCTTGTGGTTGAACCTGACCTCCGCCAAGTATTTGATTAGGCAGTGAGGGGGGATACCTAGGTTACATTTTTATACAGTTTGTTGGAGGATATGCTTTCTGTGACTATTAGGGTATGTGCACACGCTAACTGCATTTACGTCTGAAATTACGGAGCTGTTTTCAGGAGAAAACAGCTCCGTAATTTCAGACGTAATTGCTCGTACTCGCATTTTGCGAGGCATCATTGACGGCCGTAATTTAGAGCTGTTCTTCATTGAATTCAATGAAAAACGGCTCAAATTACATCCAAAGAAGTGTCCTGCACTTCTTTGATGAGGCAGTTATTTTACACGTCATCGCGTAAATTACAGGTCGTCGGCACAGTACGTCGGCAAACCCATTCAAATGAATGGCCAGATGTTTGCTGGCGTGTTGGAGCCGTATTTTCAGGCGGAAATCGAGGCATAATACGCCTCGTTTACGCCTGAAAATATGTCGTGTGAACCCAGCCTTAGGATATTAGAAGTAACTTAGAGAACATCTGCTATATGTGGAACTTTAGATCCTGTGTAAATTTTAATAAATCCAAGGCCAGAAATTAGTTTTGGGAAGGAGCATGGATGTGATAAAGCTGTAAGATAAAACAATGTTAATCATTCAATACAGCAGTTTCATAGTTAAGTTATATAGCAAAGTAAACTGGAATTATAACATTGCAACCTATGGCTGTGTATAACTGTACATAAGTTTAGACAATAGAACAGTAGTTTACAAACATGCAATGAGAAGTTATACTGCAGACTGTAGAAATATGAAATCATATTCTGTATCATTCACAAACCTTTGAATTGTACATCATTACCTATTTATATGAATCTCTACCTGCCTAGTACCAAATGATCAGTGCAAGGGCCAACAAGCCGGACGTCTACCATAATTCTAACTGTGGCATAATCATATTTCCAAACTTCAGGTCAAATTGGCATTTCACAAAAAGAAGCCAAAGAACATCTGGTGAAATTGAGGTACCATCAAAGTATCAGTAGCAAATCCTGATATATTCTATGCCGTTTTGTCACTTTTATGAGGCTGTGAATAAAAAACAAACCACTCTTTTTAACAGTGAATGATACAAATAATTCTTTCATTTTCTGTTTTTGTATGAATGTGAAGATATCTTTAGAAAGCTTTTTAATGACTGTATGGGACACATCACTGATATTATTATTAATCACGGCTTAAAAGAATTAAACAGCCAACTGTTTATTATAAATTACAGCTATGGGGGCACACAAAATTCAAAATAGTGCCCCTCCTGGTGCCGTTTCAGTGCTTGGGACCAAACTTAGCAGTGGGGAAGAAGACATGGCTAAGACACCACGCAATGGGCAGGAACAGGGTTGGTACACAGAGGTTGGAACACAAAGGAAGCACTGGCTACAAAAATGGCTGAGGAGAAGGGGTAAAACTTAATTTGAGGAGGGACTAAGCCCAGAGATGTTTAATATTAGATTCAGGCGTGGAATATCCATGATTTCAGCTCCAAATCCGAGTGAAAATCTGCCATGTGAACATGGCCTTAGCCTGCACCCAATTCTGTGTTAGAAATGTGCTGCTATTATACTGCAGATAAATCAGGCGGGCTAAATGAAAATTCACTGGTTGTCCCATACAATTAAACTCCTAAAGATAGCTTGACAGTCTTGATAGGAGATGAAAATGTTGCGCAAGCATTAAGTGCCCTGTGCTGTCCAACCACATGTTACTGTATCTCAAATTTCTCTGGATCTTCTAGTCATCTAAAACACCGGGAAAGAACAAGTATATGTATAGGCAATATATTATTACAAAGTTATATGTAATAATACAAGGTGAGATAAGAGATTACAATGCGTGGTGCTTTATCATCTCTATAGAAGTATTCTTCTGAGTTACTGTAATACCTATAAACTATAGCTAAAAACAAGCAACAACAAAGCAAATGCTATTAATATGTCCTACTTATGATATTTATTACTTCTCCTTCACCCATGTAATGACTGACGTCACCACCTACTCTAACTGCCATTCATGAAAGAGGTTTGAAAGGTCATTGTCCTGCAAAAATGGGGGCACATCATGGCGAGAGGTCTGCTGAGAGATATGAGCATAATGATCAGGAGGGCAGTGTGTCACTGTTATAACATAGACATTAGAAAACCCCAGAATAAGTGTCAAATTCTTCTTATATTCTTATCCCTAATAGTTATTTAGTTGTCTACTGAAGTATCATAAACAAGACTTGACAGACATGAACAGAAATGGGGGCAGTGCTAAAATACCATACCCCGTAGCTTACAAATTGCTGACTATGGTTGCAACTTCTTGTCACCAGTTATAGTAAAAAGATCAGCTCTGGAGCACAAACTACTGCTCTCACATATGAAAATACTGTGCAGCCGAACATAAATGTTCATGAGCACTTATACGTTTTGGGGCAAATATATTAACCCATATTTTATTACATAAAATCCAGTCGTCTTACTGTTTCCAGCAAAATAGGACATTTATGAAAGTTTTGGGAAGGAAATCGGTGATGATGACCATGTCATTAGATAAGTTGTTTTACATGTTGCACAATAGCCAGAATCTGATTGTTTATAGCAGAACCACCTTTTTCCTTGACACTGTCTTTTATGAACACCCCTCAAATAGCATAGCACATGCAGTATGAATATAGCATAAGCGCAGGAAAAGCATAGCATAGAAGGTGCTGTATAGCATTGTACCTTATATTCATCAGTGACAAGGGTATAGTAGCTGACATTACACACTTCACTACATTAGTCTATATCTGGGGATTTATTTTACAAAATGATACACTGAAAGAACAAATGACAGAGGAAAAATGCTGATTATGAAATACGTCTGGACAGATAAGAAATGGAATGATCTGAAAACACAGAAGTTGGAGGAGAAAATCAGAAAGTTTGTAGTTGACATGTCAGAGTGAACATTGTATTAGTACTTTTTAACACATTGCTCTATCTACTCCACCATTGAAATGAAGACCATCCAGTTGACTGTTCATGGATGACATCATCCTCAGTGTCATGTAGCACTTACCTGCCTCAGACCTCTCTTCCTTCCCAATGGTGGTTGAATGAGAAGGTTCTGATGACCAGGTTCACTCTGCACACTGGCTACCCTGTTGAGTGTTAACAGCATTAACATATGGAATGCAGACATATGAGCAGGAAGTATGGAGGATGCTGACAACGAAGACAATGGTATCGGGATTGAGTGCGTTATAAAAGTGATATACTATAAGCATAAAAGTTTTATCAGATATCTAAAGCATAAAATATTACTACTTTAGCTATAAACTCAACCATTAACTACTACTAATACTTCTACTACTACGGAAAAAAAACACCAATTCGTGTTATATAGAAACTGCAAGGATGCTTACATTCCACTGTCACCACCTATCGAGGCAATTTAAGATGCCATCAAAGTCTTTAGGTGAAAATTCGTTTTTTCACCATAATCTGAATATATACCTTAAACCGGGGCTTCTCAAACTTTTTCTACTGGGGCCTCACCAGCCAGCACATGGTAAGGCCAAGGCCTCATCACCAATCGATCGAAGTTCATGCCAAAATTAAAATATTGCTTAATTTACCTTTCATTTGTCTCCTTAACCACCCAGTATAACAAAAATAAGCACAAAATGAGTCAATTATGTTGCTAAACCAGAGATTGCCGAAGCCAAAGAAAAGGCCTTTGCAGCTTATGATCACTTCTGTGAAAACTGCCTCCCCAGCTGCACCTCACCAACATCTAGGGGGCGCCTCACTTCTGAGACCTGCCTTACAGTTTGAAAGACGCTAACTTCAATAAAAGTTGCCTTAAAGAAAAGAGAGCTACAATTCAGATTCACAAATAACAGATAAAAAGGGTAGAGAGGTAAACAGATGTTCATACATATGTGGTAAAGCTGATAATGTTAAGAGAGATATTTTTTAATGCATACAGCAGATGTCTAGTGCTGCTGAAGGACATTCTCCGCAGCCCTAAATAGCTGATAATGAAGAGCTTGCATGTAAGTACAGCAAGTGGTAATCCAATGTTCTGTCAATGTATGACAACTTTTGCATAAGTGGGTTGTCCCATGAAAACAATGTATCACCTATCCACAGGATAGGTGATAAATGTATAACTGCTGCAGGTCCGACTGCTGGAACCACCAGCGATCACGAGAATGAGGGTCCCATATCCCCCATTTAAATGGAGCGGTGGACATGTGTGTGCACTGCCGCTCGATTCATTCTCTATGGGACTGATGGAAATAGCCGAGAGCTGTGTCAGCTATTTCCGTCAGACCCTTAATGACCCACAGTGATCATAGATTTATTACCTATCCTGTGGATAAATGGATATTAACAGTTCTTAATGTAAGATTATTTGTATAATAATGGAAGATTGTATTTGTATTAGGTTTATCAGGCTAGTGTCTCATTAAAGGCACTGAAATTTCATGAGGTGTAACTATAATTTAAAGTGAATCCCCACCTTTTACTATCTTAAATTTACATAAAATTTACATTAAATGTTGTGGTGATTTATTTCTTAATACACTCCTCAACATTGAAATTGCAACACCAAGAAGGGCAAGCCGTAAGGTTATCAAAGGAAGTAACAGGTGTCGCTTAGATCAGAAAATTATCACATTTTCAAGCACCTAGCTCCAATCTGTGGCATGTGGGAACGGCATAAAAACCTGATTGAAACCTCAAAAATCGGATCTAGTGGTGTGAGATGATTGTGCAATGCCTCCTGTCCGTTGGCGTGCCACTTGTCGCAAACTGGGAGGGACAGAATCCTTGAACTGAGAGACCTTGGTTTATCACTCCGGCAGATCACTATGCGCCTAGGCCGAGATGTTCATCATTGTTCAACATTGCGTATCCCGGAGGTTGGGAGAACAACAACGAACGGGAATGACAGCAAGAGGTGCATAGAGGTGAACCTCTGCACGGGGGGATCGTCTGATTGGAAGAATGGTGCGTAGTGATCCATTCTGTACTGCAAGTGAAATTGGACGTCACATTTCAAGCCTGTAGATGCAAATCATAAGAAGCGGTTTGCAGGACATTGGGCTACGTGCCAGACATCCAGCTACAGGTGTTACAATAACCACACACCACCGCTCTCAAAGGCTAACATGGGGCACAGCAAAACGGCATTTTAGGCTGGAATGGAGGTCTATCCTCTTCAGCGATTAGTCCCGTTTTTGTCTCGGACACAATGATAGCCGGAGATTGGTCTGGAGACCATGTGGGCAACACCATGAAGAGGCCTTCACAAGGGAACATCACACCAATCCCTACTCCCAGGGTTATGGTGTGGGGTGGCATAATGTACGGTAGCCGGACCCCTCTAGTCTTCATTTCAGGTACACTAACAGCTCGGCATTACATTGATTTAGTCGTGGAACCAGTGGTACAGCCATTTCTCCAAAGTGTCCCAGAAGCCATCTTTCACCAGGACAATGCCAGGCCGCATTTTGCTTGTGCTACTTTGAGCAGCCTGCGTGGCCTAAATGTGCTACCATGGCCTGCAGCGTCTCCGAACTTGTCTCCCATCGAGCACATTTGGGATGTCATTGGTTGGCAATTGCAAAAGGAGCTGCCTGCAGCCAATCTTGATGATTTGCGTGCCCAAGTGCATTGAGCATGGCATAACATTCCTCAGACAACCATTAATAACCTCATTGATCGCATGCAAAGGCAAGTAAGTGTGTGTATTTCTCATACTCGATACTGAATAAATCAAGATGTTTGATATATTTTGTTTAATTTTTTTTATAATTTGCATATCATTAACATGTTTATCGATCCTGTGATTTCCACAATTCCAGAACTTTTCCTTCTTAGTTATGCTATTTCAAGCTCTAAGTCCTCTGCATAGACGCTTATTGCATTCTGTTTTTGTAATAAGGCCCCAGTATTGGGCTGTAGCAGGGCCAGCAGGGGGGCTGTGTGAACCCTCATTGTCACCAAGGGATTTGACTTGGGGCTACTCCAGGGAGCGGAGCCTAAGAGAACGCCCGGTCTTCACCCTTTAACTGTTGTACAGGGACTGGACTTCGCTGTGGGGAAACCCCAGGTCGCTACCCTCGGAGTAGCCATCCTTGATGACGGCTGATGTTAATAGAAGGAGTGGTTAGGAGAGCTAAAAGTCTGGGCAGGCTGCAGAAGCTCGTAACAGTAAACGTAGCAATAGGTCAGGGCAGGCGGCAGAGATTTTTCATGGTAAACATAGCAATAGGCCAAGGAAAGCGGTGGGCTGAGATGGTCAAAAACAGGCAAGGTCGGTACACAGGAATCCAGACTAGACAGCAGATATAATCTTGGAACACTAGGGAATGCAAGAGAACCAAATTACTCTGGCAATGAGTATCAGATCATGCTGAGTTTAAATACAGGGACAGGTAATGAAAAAGATAATTGGCGTGCTAGCCCTTTAAGAATACAAGGGTCAGTGCGCACACACGCTAGGACCCAGTGGAGTGCGGCAGCTGGTGCAGCCACCAGATGCTGAACGAGAAGGAAGAGGACGGCAGCGTGGACCAGGACACCGGGGAACGGTAAGTACAGGGCGGTGGGGAGCAGAGTCTATTAGAATTTAATTGCCACTACGGGGCCCAGATATTTCTGATGGTGGTACTGCTTGTGAGTTTTACTTTACTCCTACATATCCCACTACACTACGGGATTTATATAGATTCATTCATTAAAGTCCTGATTGTTTTTTTTTTATATAATAAAGGTAATGCTCTAAGTAATTTCCTCCAGACTCCAAGTGAAGTTAGTGAATTTGTATACAGTGTAAGAAATTATTAGAGAATTGCAGCATTTACAGCATTGCCCAGTTAGTGGTGGCAGTCATTTGTTTAAATTCTGAAATTCTTCTTTGCCAGCCCATCAGGAGACAATCCACACACTGCCATAAACAATGTTAGCTTGCTCAAGGGAAATCAATTTGCAATCCATTCGAGTTGACAAATTCTATATTCAGATTGCTCCAGCTAAGCCTGTGTTGTATGAAATGCCAAAACATTATATGGACAATGCGTCTAAGCTGCATGTACTGGTTTGTAGATACCAGTGAAATAATAGTATTAATCTATAATGATAGGAAGAAAATGTCAAAGATCTTCAAAGACAATAATAATTTTCCAATATGATTTTAAATGCTGAATAATAATTTATAGCCTTCTGCATTAGATTGATATTTAAGATAGAATAATTTTTATCTGTATATACTATGTATAACTACGAGATGTCTTCGGTTTTATTTTGTGCACTCTGTGAGCAGTGCTAAGTAGTAGGAACTGAATTTAGAAAGTAAGAAACGGTGGGGGGGGGTTCTCACGGGCCAATTTTAAAATTAATTTGCAATTAAATTCAAAATATCATCCGAATTAATAGTCAATATAATTGTTTTGTTTATACCATAAGGGATTACTGTCATTACACACAATGGCCCTCATATACCAGGGGTTTTTCCCTCCAGAAACATTGATGGCATATTTGTTGGATGTGCCATCAATGGCTGATCAGTGGGGTCTGACTGCTGGCACCCCATATCCCTAAAATAAAGTATACAACACCATTCTGACCAGGCGTAGCGTCAGGTGAATTGGGCTGTGTTATAATTCCTACACGCCACCTGGTCTGGAATGGTGATATTTAAGGAAGAAGCAAAAGGGGCTGCTGTACTTTACTGAGAACGACGTTCCCTTTATTCTTTGGACCAGTGGGGGTCAATATGCCATCTATTTCTAATGGTGGAAAACCATTGACTCCCAGTATGCCAGCTTAGATATATGCCAAAAGGTCACTCTTTTGACATATGTGGAGCCTATGGGCATGTGGACACGCTCGGGAGAGATTTTTAAGAGGCAGGAGACAGTTTTATTGGGAATTGTGAGTGTATTATTAGCTATAGAGTCCTATCCTAAAGTAGTAAAAGTAATAATAACATAAATTAACAAGAATAATTATGTGATAAAAGTAATAATTTAATCCAGATATATCACAGTGAGGGTATGTTCACACAGCCTACTTTCAGCCGTTTTCCGGGACGTAAACGCCCCAAAAAATGGCTAAAAATACGAGGGCTAAATGCATCCTAACATCTGCCCATTGATTTCAATGGGAAAAACAGCGTTCCATTCCCACGGGGGTTTCTTTTTTGTTTGTAAAAAAACTCCCCGTAAAAAAGAAGTGCATGTCCCTTCTTGAGCAGTTTTTGGAGCCGTTTTTCATTGGCCCAATAGAAAACCAGCTCCAAAAATGGCCGTATAAGACGCATCAAAAAACGCTTGATGTATAAAAAACGGCTGTAAATCAGAGGCTGTTTTCCCTTGCAAACAGCTCTGTATTTTACAGCTGTTTTTTGTTAAGCGTGTGAACATACCCTGAGGTATACAATTAGCACAGAGCCTATGTATGAATTGGCACAGGAACTGAGTGGAGCTTTCCCCATATCCTTTATGCAACAGAGATGGAGGAAGTGCTGTCTTGACATACCAGTTCTCTTAGCAACAATAGATTCTGAGTATTTTGGTTTTCATACAATAAAATAAGAGACTATATGGGAGCAAATTGAACATAGAAATGGATTATTTGCCATTTCTCTCCATTATGATACTGCTGTGTCCCATTCTAGAATAGTGAGAACTGCAGGTAAACACTGGTGATAAAATATATCAATTCTCCCTGCAGCGTGTTCAGTCCAGGACTTGTGGCCGAAATACGTTCCGTCCATTACGGACGTAATGTGCTCATGTGAATCCAGCCTAATTCTTTTGTTTCAGTCGCTTTCCGTTTGTCTTCCATTCACTAGGTTTCCGTTTTTTTGACGGAAGCAAAAGTGCCGTCTGCAGAACTGTTGTTTCCGTTAACGGCAGTATGAAAGAAGCCTTAGGGTATGTTCACACGGCCTATTTACGGACGTAATTCGGGCGTTTTACGCCTCGATTTACGTCCGAAAATGCGGCTCGATAGCGTTGGGAAACATCTGCCCATTCATTAGAATGGGTCTTACGATGTTCTGTGCACACAGTAATTTTTTTTACGCGCCGCTGTCAAAAGGCGGCGCGTGAAAAAGACGCCCGCGTCAAAGAAGTGCATGTCACTTCTTCAGACCTAATTGGAGCCGTTTTCCATTGACTCGATGGAAAAGCAGCTCCAATTACGTCCGTAATGGACGCAGCGAAAAAGCGCCTCAACATGCCGTTACGGCTGAAATTACGGAGCTGTTTTCTCCTGAAAACAGCCCCGTAATTTCAGCCGTTACGGACGCTGCCGTGTGAACATACCCTTACTGTAGGCCAAAATGCCACATTTTGATTTTGCACCTGAGACCATATGTTTTATGTTGTGTCACAAATTATAGGACTCCGTGATATCACTAAGGCCTCATGCATATGGCGTCACAAGAATCTCAAATACGGCTGCTAAGGGCCCACACTATACCTCAGGGTACCTCCAATTTTTGCTTTTAGAAGAGAATATGGTTCTTTATGAAGGCATCATACGTAGGGCACTACGAGTCTTTAATATGGACTTGTAGAGCACCCCATGCACTGCCATGTGCTTCCGTGTACATGAAATTTCTGTGTGCATGAGACCACGGGTACATCATACACACAGAATTTTTTTTCTCAATGCATGCCATATTATAAAGGTATTTACTCCCATTGCTCCTAGAGTAAAATATAGTGTCTCATGGAGGCCCTACACAGTTGCACATGAAGGGCACTATGGGTTCACATTGCTCGAACGAAACAAAAAGTCTTTGTCAGCTGTGTGTGTAGTTTATTGACGTGTCTTTGGGTCTCACGGATATCTCTTGTTTCTCATTATTTATAGACTGTATTCACAAAGTTGTAACAAGGTTCCATTATAAGTTAATTTTTTTTCAGAATACAGGTTCCGCCCTTAATATCCAATTTCTATAGGTAATAATCCTATTAATATTCTGTAGATCTTGCTGTATGTCTTCTAAGTCACTAAACAGTGTCAATACACATAAATAACACTGACAATGAGGTAATGACAATGAGATACGAGTATATCCTTCTAATAATCATGGTGGACCAGAAAACTTGATAGATCTATAGACAATGATCACTGACCAATTCACTACCACAATCTCTCTCAACTTGTCCTTTGCATCAGGGTGGGGGGCAACTAAGGAGTTGTTAGCCAATTATACATTGGAATGGGACCATCCAACATTTTGACCATTTTGCACAAAAATATCTATAATGTTTAGATGGATTTTAATGAAAACATATCAACTCTTCTTTGAGAAAGATGCGGGCTCGCAATTGGAGATATAAACATTGCCATTGTTTTATTCGAAAACCGTCAATTCTAATGGTATGTTTTAGGAGATTTTTTAGCCTATATTCATTGACCCCTGGTAAGGAACAGGTGAGAGATTAAATACTTCTATACACACAGTCACAGCTGTGTGAAATGTGCAGGGTTTCTCTGTGCTTCCCATTTCCATATCATGTTCAAGAGTAATCATCTGTCTGATTAAAAGTTGTTGTTTAGGATTAGAAAAGCTTGCCTGCTTTCGTCACATCTGTACTTGGGTTGTTTCTGGTATTGCAGCTCAGGTCCATTGAAGTGAATGGGTCTGAACTGCAATACCAGACACAACCTGTGGACTGATGTGGCGCTATTTTTGGACAAAGAAGTCATGTTTTTCTAATCCTGGACAACCCCTTTAAGTCTTAATTCACACCACCTTTGGAGGACTGTCAGCATTCACAACAGAAAAATCTCTCAACTTTTGGAATACATTTGGCCAGTATATGTCAGGATCCTGCAGCTTCAACAAAAGTGAAGTCAACTGTGTATTTCAATACAACTGTAAAGAAAAAAATATGTATACCGCGCAGTTAATGGCAGACATACACCGTGTTCCAAATTATTATGCACATTGGATTTAAGTGTCATAAACATTTAATTATTAGTTTTTTAATTAAATTCAAGGATGGTATTGTGTCTTAGGGCTCTTTGGGTCATTCATTGTGATAATTAGTTTGCCAGGTGTGCCCAATCAAAGGAAAACTACTTAAGAAGGACGTTCCACATTATTAAGCAGGCCACAGGTTTCATGCAATATGGGAAAGAAAAAGGATCTCTCTGCTGCCGAAAAGCGTGAAATAGTGCAATACCTTGGACAAGGTATGAAAACATTGGATATTTAAAAAAAGCGTGATCATCGTACTGTGAAAAGATTTGTGGCTGATTCAGAGCACAGACGGGTTCGTTCAGATAAAGGCATAATGAGGAAGGTTTCTGCCAGACAAATTAATAGGATTAGGAGAGCAGCTGCTAAAATGCCATTGCAAAGCAGCAAACAGGTATTTGAAGCCGCTGGTGCCTCTGGAGTCCCGCGAACCTCAAGGTGTAGGATCCTCCAGAGGTTTGCAAGTGTGCATAAAGCTATTATTCGGCCACCCCTAAACAATGCTCCCAAGCAGAAACGGTTGCAGTGGGCTTAGAAATACATGAAGACTAATTTTCAAACCGTGTTGTTTACTGATGAGTGCCGTGCAACCCTGGATGGTCCAGATGGATGGAGTAGTGAATGGTTGGTGAATGGCCACCATGTCCCAACAAGGCTGCGACGTCAGCAAGGAGGTGGCGGAGTCATGTTTTGGGCTGGAGTCATGGGGAGAGAGCTGGTAGGCCCCTTTAGGGTCCCTGACGGTGTGAAAATGACCACTGCAAAGTACGTAGAGTTTATGACTGACCACTTTCTTCCGTGGTACAAAAAGAAGAACCGTGCCTTCCGTAGCAAAATTATTTTCATGCATGACGATGCACCATCTCATGCTGCAAAGAATACCTCTGTGTCATTGGCTGCTATGGGCATAAAAGGAGAGAAACTCATGGTGTGGCCGCCATGTTCCCCTGACCTCAACCCTATTGAGAACCTTTGGAGCATCCTCAAGCAAAATATCTATGAGGGTGGGAAGCAGTTCACATCAAAACAGAAGCTCTGGGAGGTTATTGTGACATCCTGCAAAGATATTCAAGCAGAAACTGTCCAAATACTCACAAATTCAATGGATGCAAGAATTGTGAAGGTGATATCAGAGAAGGGGTCCTATGTTAACATGTAACTTGGCCTGTTAAGTTTTTTTTGATTGAAAGAGCTTTTGATTTCTGTAAATATGACCTCCTGATGCTGCAAATGCAACAAATTACCATTTTAGTTCTCTTTACAACCTTTAAAATTTGTTGTGCATAATAATTTGAAACAGTGCATTTTGAGGTTTTTACTTCTAAAAAGAAATCTGTTATCATTAGGGGATTTGTTCAATAAAATTCAAATTATACTCCAAAGATAGATGGCTTGAAGATTATACTGACTGTCATTTACATCGACTATTTAGGGAAATCAGCAAAAAATAACAGTTGCATAATAATTTGGAATGCGGTGTATGCAACTTTATATGCATAGCAACCAAACCGAATGTGGGGTGGAGAAAGCGGTGCTGAAAATAACCTGTCATGTACCACAACAGTGTAATAAATACGGAATCCTTTATTTACAAGACTACTACATTTATATATCATCAATGTATCACTTTTAGGCAGTGTAGACACAGAGTTTTTTTTTTACGCGGAAATCACGTCGGAAAATGCGCCAAAAAAACAGCCAAAAACGCCTCCCATTGATTTCAATGTGAGGCAGAGACGTTTTTCCCCACGAGTGGTAAAACCGGCTCGCGGGAAAAAGAAGCGACATGCCCTATCTTCGGGCGTTTACGTCTCTGGCCTCCCATTGACATCAATAGGAGGTAGAGAAAGCGTTTTTTGCTGCGTTTTTGCCCGTGGCGCGATTAATAGCCGCTGGCAAAAAACGCGGCAAACAGCGTGCAGGCAGATCAAAATCTGCCTCAAAATTCCAGACAGAATTTTGAGGCAGAATTTTCAGCCTGCAAAAACCTCTGTGTGAACCTATCCTAAGGGTAGGTGCACACGCAAACTCAAAAACGTCTTAGAATACGGAGATGTTTTCAAGGGAAAACAGCTCCTGATTTTCAGACTTTTTTTTAGCAACTTTACGGACGTTTTTGGAGCTGTTTTTCGATAGAATCAATGAAACACGGCTCCAAAAACGGCTCAAGAAGTGACATGCACTTCTTTTTCGCGAGGCGTCTTTTTACGTGCTGTTTTTTGAAAATGAGGCGTAAAAAAATGCCCCGTCAGAACAGAACGCGGTATTTCCCATTGAAAAATCAATGGAAAGATGTTTGTAGGCATTCTGCTTCTGATTTTTCAGGCCTTTCTCGAGGCGTAAATGCCCCGAAATACGCCTGAAAACACTACGTGTGCACAGACCCTAAGTGTTCGATAAAATCTTATACTGCTTCTTGTAGGGCCTCAAAAACTAAGATAGTCAACCCTGCCTGTAGCAAAATGGTACGACAACAGGAAGTATCCAAGACTAAATCTCCTCAGACAGATAATGATTACTCATTGGTCACAGAACACCTTAAGTATAGGGGAGTTACAATTACAATTGGCAAGAGAGAGAACTGCACCTTTCACGCGCAGCCAAATGGGTCATGGAGAGAATAATATAGAAACAGAGTGAGAGGGAGGAGATGGCTTCTGGCTTTTAAAGCTGGCCTCCATCCTCTCTCTCCCTCCTACATCACAATGACAGACAGGAAGCATTCATACCTAGACAGGCTGATCTCGCCATCACGCCCATGGGAGTCGTCAAGAACATTAGGTTCGCTGCAGGAGGGGGAGGGAGATGAAGCATTGAAGGGAAAGAAAAAGCAAACAGAAAACAAAACAGAAAATCTGCATGCAAAAATATAAAAAGTAACTAAAATATGTATACAAGTGAACTGAACAAAAGTACAAAATACAGCAAATCATCTACGGTTCTTGGCATTCTGCACTAAAAAAAATTACAAGAGTAGGGGCAGAGAGAGCTCGATGGGGGAAGGGAAAATGCACTGCAAAAAATGAAATTGAGGAGAAACAGGGGATAAGGAGAACGAGGAAGAACTTATGGTCCATGATCTGAGGATTAAAGCAGCAGTACTAGGGAAACATTTTTATAACGTCCCAGAGTCATGTTTATTAAATATATGATACAGTAATCGCTAATGACCACTTGTGCTGAGTGTTGGACTGGGGTCTCTTGGGCCCACCCTAGTAAATATTTCTGAGGGCCCACCCTTCATCTATACAGAACATGTACACATCCACTTTGAATTGCATTATAAACTTTGTTGTTATTATTGTACACATGTGACACATCAATAAGGTCTCATAGATCATTTGTGAATCAACCCATAAGAAAGTCAGCTTCCATAAGATTATTAGTGAATGTATATGAGTCAGGCTCACAAAGTCATCTACAATCGAAAATACTTTTGGATTTTTAACATACCTATGACAATTGTAGGTATGGCTGGGTTCACACTTGCGTTTGGCTTTTAGTTGTTCTGTTCCATCAGAGGAGCAGAACAACGTAAAAAACAACCCATTGACTTTATTTCCGGTATTCTTGGCCGGATCTGCAATGGAGGCCCCTAACGGAGCCCGCAATGCAAATGTGAACAAGGCACAACAGGTCCATTATGACACAAAGGTCCTGGGGAGATTGAAGAGATAATTGACCAATTTCCCCCTTTAACTTTAGTTGGAAATTCAATATTCAAAGCCACTGGCAACATTGAAAGAGTTGTTATGATCACAAGTGTGATTGAACCCGAAGAAGTAGAGGGCACAGCTTTTTTTAATCCTTGCTGTCTATAAATTTTGGACCTGAAGATTCTTAGTGGATATATATGAGAAACTTTTATCAGCGGAACTGCTCATCACTAGGACTTCTATGCAATATTAACCCATTCGCGCAAATGGGCGTACTTTTATTCCATAATTGCAGTCTATTAACTAAAGTAGGGCATAATGGTATTCCCAGAGGATGGCACAGGCACAGGAGCTGTGCCCATGCCATTCGTAGCAGGTACTGGCTCCAATATAAAGACCATATCCTGCCGCAACTCCTGGGATCAGAGTTACCTCAGATCACGGTCATTTAATCCTTTAGATGCGGTCAAAGTTTAAGTGGCTACAAAGGTAGAGGGCTTACTCTGCCATCCCATCGGTGTCCCCCGACACAATCCCCCAGGCTTGCCATGGCTATATGCCTATAGATTGCCTGTCAGTTTTATACTGAGAATACCAAAGAATTATATAAGAGATCAGTAGATCGCATGTTGAAGTACTCTAGTGGGACTAAAAAAAATAGTTAATAACAGTTTACTAATGTTTTAGGGGAAAAAAAATGTTCACAGTAAAAATAAAATAAATTATTTTTTCCATAAAAAGTGGTTTTATTTAGCAAAATAAAATAATAAATATATATGGTATCGCCGTATATATTCGGTCATAACGACACTTAAAAAAGTCAACACATTATGTAAACCACACGATGAACGACGTTAAAAAAAATAATTTTTCATTCTCCCCTAATTTTTTTTATAAAAAGTCAATCAATTATATGTACCCCAAAATGGTCCTATTAAAAAGTATGACTCGTCCCACAAAAAAAAGTCCTCAAACAACTGCACTGACAGAAAAATAAAAAGGTGTGACATAAAAACGAAAAAACAAACCAAAAACTGTACATATTTGGTATTGCCATAATTATACTGAACCATAGAATAAAGGTTACATCTTATTTATGCCGCATGGTGAACAGTGTATATTGAAAAAGAAAAAAACTGTGGTGGAATTGCTGTCTTTTTCCAATTTCCCCTCAAAAAAGTTAATCGTAAGTTAATCAATAAGTTATATGTACCTCAATATGATGCCATTTAAAAATACAATTCTGTAAAATACAAGCTCTCACAGAGCTCCGTAGACTGTAAGAAAAAAAAAGTTATGCCTCTCTGAATGTGGCGACACAAAAACAAATGAATTTTAAAAGAAATGTTTTTAATGTGCAAAAGTAGTAAAACATAAAAAATACTATATAAATTTGGTATCAATATAATCATAACAACTTGCAGAATAAAGTTAAATTGTGAATTTTACTGTTCGGTGAATGCCATAAAAATAAAACCTAAAAAATAATGGTGGAATTGTTGTTTTTTTCCATTCCTACCAAAAAAAAAGCTAATCAACAATTTAGTATACATTGTACCCCACAATGATACCATAAAAAAATACAACTTATCCCTCAGAAAACAAGCTCTCATACGGCTACATCGACAGAAAAAATAAAATGTTATGACCCTCAGAACGCAGCATTGAGAAATCGAAAAAAAAATGCTTCATCCTCTAGGCACAAAAATAGCTGCGTCCTTATCTGTATTTTTGATATGTGTCTTTTATAAAGAGAGATCCCTTTCCAAGCCCCACCTGTACTGGAATACAAGTTTGTGAACTACTTAAAATTCTGAATTCTATAGTTCCCCTTGCAAGAAACACTAGTTCTGCTGCTTTAATCACACAATAGTGGAAGGTCCTGAAAATCATGACCATGTTTTAGGCAACTTTAATAGAAAGCACCTAAAGAGTATAAATCATATCAGATACAGTCAACCATTTAAGTGCTCCCTTTGGTCAGCTATACATTAACGATGGTGCTATATAACATAAAAAGTGATATTCACATTGTAACATTTTTATTGGGTGCTGCGGGATCCTTTCACCTCAATATGCCATGTTTCACATTCAACCATATTAACGACATCTAACATTCATGGACAAAGTTAATGGAATACAGAAACAAATCGAATCAATATAACAGTGATATATATGTTATTAAAACCAGTATACAATCTTATTGTATGTAACTCTTTCCGGATTACAAATTATACTGGTTTTAATATCATGTATGTCCACGATTAACCGTTATTTGCCAATTTTCGTCTGTAAAATCTGTCCACGGAACTAGCAAGAACAAAACAGAAAACATACTCTAATAGTAATGGCCTTATAGCTTTTCATACAGCCATCTGCCAGGAGTTTACTTGCCGAGTATGTGATAAAATATTTTTTTATTATGATTTTATACATTGTGATACCTATAACAAACAAACTTTCTTTAGGATATCTAAAACATGATATGGCTAAGCTCGTTTTTATGGGCTCTTGATCACGTGATGGATGGACAGCACAGTTTACCTTTGGCTGGGAAGCATGCCACCCTCAGCCTGGGGGACAGACATGCTGGATGTGTGACTTGAAAAACGTCTTCTACCAATGGCACTCAAGAGGTATGCATCCTGCTCACTTACCACACTGGGCATGCTCACAGAATCATCTACAATCAAACAGATTTGGTTTTAGATTTTCAAAATAAAAATACAATTGGAGATAACTGCTCCATTCTCATGCAAATCTGGTCACACTAAAATATCACCCACATACTGGGAAGCTCCATGACAGACTTGAGTTAAAGGGAAAAATTGTTACTTAAAGTGTAGCTAAAACGTTCGACAAACTTCTGACATGTCATAGTGACCTGTCAGAAGTTTGGATTGGTGGGGGTCCGAGCACTGAGACCCCCACCAATTGCTAGAACGAAGCAGCTGAAGTGCTCGTGTGAGCGCTCAGCTGCTTCATTTCTGTTCGTCTTTTTCCATAAATATATGTATCAGAGTACGGGCTCATAGACTTTCTATTGAGTCTGTACACCGATACATTCATTTCCAGAAAAAGCCGAACAGACACAAAGCGGCTGAGCGCTCACACGAGACCTTCAGCTGCTTCGTTCTAGCGATTGGTGGGGGTCTCAGTGCTCGAACCCCCACCAATCCAAACTTCTGACATGTCTCTATGACATGTCAGAAGTTTGTCGAACGTTTAGCTACACTTAAAAGAAAAACTTACCACAGCTCAATCCAAAATGCACAACAATAAATAATATAGATGTACACACACATATATATATATATATATACATATATATATATATATATATATATATATATATATATATATATATATACACGTTAAACTGAAATTCATGATCCGGCATCCGGTCCTGGCCACACCATTGGGCTACACTCACATGAGCATGACAAATTTGCGCGCGATAAAAACGCGAGTAAATGTGGTCCATGTGCATTGCTTTATGCATCAGTGTGCTTTTCGAGTGGCATGTGTTTTTCACGCACTCGCAAAGCACTTCTTTTTTTTTCAATGGAATTGATGCACAAATCCGCACAGCACACGGATGTGCATCCGTGTGCTGTGCGTGGTTTTCACACCCCCATTCTCTTCAATGGGCGCGTAGGTGCGTGAAAATATAGGACCAATATAGAACATGCAGTGAGTTTCACACAACGGACTCTCGTTGCGTGAAAACTCACGCATGTGTGAACAGCCCCATTGAAATCAATGGGTCCGTGTGCTGTGAGTGATTTCCACGCACAGCACACGGACGACTTTTACGCTCGTCTGAATGAGCCCTTACACTTCCTGACAGTCAGGTCCTGAAATGCTGTAGACCTGTATGAAAATGCCTCTGCCCAAACATATATGAGGGTAAGAAAATATTCATTAGGGAGCCCAAAAGATTGTCTAATGGGAAGGCACAGCATGTGATCACTTCAAAAAGGTAAACGGAGACTGGCAGGAGACCACCACACTGGCGGCGCTGGAGCAGTAGAGGATTTAAAAGGTTATTATGGCCTATTTTTACTTAACCTATTTGGTTACCACATTTGCAGCAGACAGATTAACAAGCATGGAATACACCTTTAAATCGTATATGAAAGTGTTCCCCAAAACATAATAATATAAAGCATATAATGCAGACCACCTGTGTTTAGAACAGTGGCAAACACATTTAAGAACGGGCTTGGTGAATCATGAAGAAAGGGATTCCCAAAAGCACACAGTGGACTTGTGCTTAGGGCTTTTCCAGGTAACAAGATTTTTAGGAGGACAAGCTAGGAAAAGTTATGCTGACTATCCAGATCACTCATGCTTGCAGCAGGAACATCTAAGGTACAGCAAGTATATTAGGGAATTAGAAATGAAGTGAGGAATTGTGTATTTTTACAGTTTTGGGCTTTTAAATTGCATGAACAAATTGTATGAAAGGGAATTGCATTATGGTCAGTTCCCATAGTTTTATTGCTCATATTGTTACAATTGCAATTCATGTCATTGAGAAGGGAAGCTGTGGGGAAATGAAATTCCCCCACAGTGTCAGCAAAACACAGCCAAGTATTCTACTGAGGGCTCCTGAGAAAGAGGACTTTATCTACAGCTGTGTTCCCCATTACCGAACTGGAAATGATTAAGTTAACAAGAATATAATAAGGCAATGTCCATAATGCAATTCTGCAATAAGTAAAAAAAAAAAAATCAGGACAAGTGTTTTTGCTTTCAGACTGATGGAGGGTTTAAGTGGGGGAACAAGAGAGCCTTATGTGACCGAATAAAATTGACATCCTATTTTGGAGCACATTGACTACTTGTGTTCTTTATTTAGCAACTCTATACTTACTTTCTTCTTCTTCCTCATCCGTACGACTTAGTGTGTCCTGAGAGGCTTGCTGTGAGTGTTCACTGTCTTGTTCCCAAACAGTCCCAGTTCCTGTATTGGAGCGAGACATCGTAGCCAAACTCAAGCGATAAGCAGAGGTGGAGGTACCAACTGTGCTGATGGATGTCTTCCCTTGATATGCTGCAACACACAAGTATAGATATTTGGGTGAAAAATACAACCTAGGCTCTGTTCACACCACTGCTAGGCTCAGTTCAGTCAGGTTTTTGTTGCTTTTTGATGGCAAAACAGTGTAGTTTGCTGCTCTACTCTTTTCAGTAAAAATAGGAAATCTACGGAAACTTACAGATACATTATAAATCAATGGGCCAGGATCAATTTCACAATGGATCAGTCACAGCTGTCATAGCTCTATTAATAACTGATGCCATTAATGCTAATGTGAACAGAGCTTAACTTTAAACAAGTGCAGAATGTTATTTTTCAAAAATAAATGCAAATCATAAAATAAGGTTTAAGTCAGTATTAAATGGGTTGTCCACGACCGGACAACTGATGACCTATCCACAGGATAGGTCATCAGTATATCAGTCCGACCACTGCATAGCGGCCATTCTTCAGAATTCACTTGAATATGAGTAAAGCTGCAGTACTGCAGCTCGGCCGCTATTCCGTGACCAGAGCCAACTGCTTCCGGCTCCGACTACTGTATACCGTTCAAAACATCCAACCCCTTGTGTGACTATAGGAAAGAATTAAATAAGGCATATTCTAAAATGATATATATATTATAATATATCATCATAAAGATGATGCTCAAGAAAAATACTGCTTTTGTAGAATTTTGGTAATTTGGCAGCATGGTGGTTCAGTGGTTGGCACTGTTGCCTTGCAGCACGAAGGTCCTAGATTCAAATCCAAGCAGGGGCAACATCTCCATGGAATTTATACGTTCTCCAGGTGTCTGAATGGGTCTCCTCCTACTTTTCAAAAGCATTGTTATTTTTAACCATTGATCCTAGTGTGTGGCGTGTCTTTGAGAGGGAATGCTCGATGGTGAGCCCAATTGGGGACAGGAACTGATGTGAGTGATGTTGATCTCTGTAAAGCGCTATATAAGCTGGAGAAATTGAGCTTGTTCAGCTTGAAAAAAAGATGCCTTAAGGGGGATTTACACTGGGCGATTATCGGGCAGACGAGCATTCACAGAACGCTTGTTGCTGATAATTGCCCTGTGTAAAGAGGGCAGCGACCAGCAGATGAAGCTCGACGTGCTGCCGACGTGCTGCCGTCATGATAATAATGGATGGGGACGAGTGATTGGAGTAACGACCGCTCGTCCCCATCCAAAGCTCCGTGTGGCCGGAGCAAACAAGCGCCGATCAACGATGTCTCGATCGGCGCTCGCTGCAGCGGCCGCTTATCGGACGGTGTAGAAGGACCTTTAGAGGTGATCTTAGTAACATGTATACATGTATGTGTGGACAATACAATGAACTAGCACATAATCTGTTCTTTTCAAGGATTCGACAAAGGACCAGGGGACATTCATTGCATGTGAAAGAAAGAAGTTTCAGACATCAATATAGGTAAGGGTTTTTTACAGTTAGAGTAGTCAAACTATGGAATGCCCTACCCCAAGAGGTAGTGATGGCAGATACTATGTCAACTTTAAAAAAAAAAAAAAAAGGCTAGATGTATATTTACTGACAAATGGCATTGAAGGTTATAACTAATCTAGCAATGAATGAAGTGTAATTTATTAAGAAATGTTGAACTTGACGGCCTGTGTCTTTTTTTTCAACCTATGTAACTAAGTAAGCAACAATGAAAACAGATACAATTAGTTTTATCAGTGTATTTGCAATACTGGGCTATCATGGTCTATGTACAAATGTGAGATTGAGAATAAAAAAAAGAAATAATTTTCTATATAGTTTATATGGAAGAATATGATCTGTCATTTCCATTTCATACCTGATCCACTATGTACGGCCTCCTTCAGGATCTTCAGTTCACTATTAAATTCATTGATGAGCGAGCTTTTGCACAGAGGCCTTGGGATGAAGCGTCGCTCTAGCTGGTCTGCTATGTGTTGACGTGCACTTAGCTCATCCTGATTCTCTGCTGGCTGTGCCAATAGCTGTAGGGTGGGAGTTATAAAGCGCTATCTAGATTAATATGTAAAATAGAATTACCCCACCAGGTACACCAAATGGATCAATTTATTGTTTTTAATAGTTAATATTTCCAATAACTTTGGAGACATTCTTTAAATCGGAGGGCACTTTATCTTACATGGAATTTATGGATGTAAATATAGGTAAAAGTGGAGTATGTAAACAAAATATGGAGGGGGGAAATCTAGAATGAAATACTGCATATAGATAGAGTTGGGTTCTTAACTGTATTGCATTATAAAGATAGTGTAGATACTGCACTGCATAGGTGCATCATAGGTGTAATATATACTACTGTCAATTCACCTATGTATCATTATTTTGTAAAGAAATCAAACAACATCTTCCATTTAAATGCATGTAATATATATTGTGGCATATTGGGGCATGCGTGCTATTTTTATTGCATCCTCTGTTATTTCTTCATTTTTTTAGTACACAGAAACCTTGGCATTTCATAAGTACAAATGGTTCTTTCCATTCAAAAAAGTGCTAACCTTGCATTGGATGAAGGGTCTCAAAAGTACAAATATTGGGATCCTTGTTCTTACAATGAAATCCAGGAAGTCCCATAACGCTAAACCACCAACTTTCCTGAGGGCCATCTCTTTGACCTGTAGGCTAAGCTGATACCATTCGCTTCCCAGCTGCCTTTCAAAGCAGACCAAAATAACCTTCAGAGCTGAAAAGTAATGACAGAAGTGGAGAACTGATAATATAATACAGACAAAAATACACAGACAACAACGAACAATACAAATGCCTCTTCTTAGGGTTCTAAGTCCTTTTAATGGTGCACAAGGTGACATTATAAGTATATTCAGTTACCAGCAATTCATGAAATGTTTTAAAAACATATGTATCAAATGTACGTAATCACATTTTTATTTGTACTGTCGAAAACATTGTTTACAGAAGTTCTTCTATGGATGGGGCTAGTTGCTTTTTATGGTATATGGATATACCAAAAAAGTGTTTCTGATGTTTGTCAAATACATAGATTATTTTCCACACTCCATTTTCCAATCACCATGAAATAATCTTTTCTAAATGACATGATAACAAATATCCTTTCATGACTTATTTTTAAAGATAAATTGTTGTTTTTTAGTCATAGTCAATGTTAACTTATGATATATTCTCTCTTGAGTATTCATTTCAAATAACTTATAGTTATATCCGTGTGCGGGCAAGCAGTGGGCAGAAGTGGCCTGCAAGAAAACACCCGTGGATCTCTTAATTGATGAGGACCAAGTGAGAATTGATGGGGGGTCCCTTCACTTTAGGTTAAAAAAAAAAATACGTTTTCCATTTCAGGAAATTTTAATTAGGTCTAAATAGGGCTAATGTGTTTGGTTATCTTTAAGCAAGTTTATCGGCAATATATTGTAAACTTGTTCAAAGAGAACTTTGACTAACCCTGTTTACTGTCTGTCAGCAATAAATATGAAGCCATTTGGCCAGTCCAGACAGTTTCCAGCATGTATTCTAGGATCTACTATGGTGTATATAATGTTTTCCTATCTAAGACATTCAGGAAAGTTCAAATTGAAAAATAGATGAAGATGTCCATAGAGCTAAAGATTTACACCCAATCAGATGACTGGATTAGTCACCTACCAAACCGATACAAAAATATTTTACTACAATTCAAACTAATATCATGTCATAGCAAAACATTTTAAAATTTTGTATTTGTATTGTTCCAGTTGGCAAATTTATTTTTTGATTATCCACCCCTAAAAGTGATTAGCGAATTAGAATTATCTTTTAATAGACCTGATCTGAATTATTGGTAATAAGCATTGGTTTAAAACACTCACATTGTCTCCATAGACATTCTGAACGAGGATGAAGTTAATCACACCAACGGTATTTTATTAGTACAATTATCTTGATGTCTGTGACCACCTTAACATGTACTGCGTAAATATTAGGGTACATTTATAAAAAGTGTCATTTTGCCAACCCATTTCAGTAATTAAAAATAAAGCAAAATTTACCGGACCTGCACAAAATTGGCGCATGGATGTATGAGAATTTGGTGCAGGTTCTATGTGTGCTCAACGTAACCTGAAGTGTTGTACAAGTGTCACAAAATAAATAAAATGTCACAACTACAATTTACTCCTGGTCTGGCCTATTGTAAGCTGATTGCCAATTTTTTTTACACATGCTTGTGACAAATGAAACGACACCTTCGAATGGAAAACTGTCAGACATGAGGAAAACATACAGAAATTGCTAGTCAGAGGTCTTATAGATACTGATACAGATGCTTGAGACATTTTTAACTATATATCTACTCATACAAAATGGTCTGTGACAATTTTAAAAAATGTGCCCTGTTGTATTTTGGTCTCTAGACCAAAGGTCCCGAAAGTATTTTAGTTCTTAATGCACTTTTAAATTTGACAGGTGGTGTTAAGCCACACTAATATTTAAAAGGGAAACAACTGACCATATTATTTGGGTTTTATCCAAGTGTTAACTGACAGAGATATGGATTTGATGCTGGTACCAAGTTCTAGTATTTCTATAATTGGCTTCCTCGTGCCATTAGTGCTCAATAGTATCTGGGGTTGGCAACAACTGGGGAGCCAAATGCAGGGAACCCAAGACTAATTGTAAAACGTGGCTCTAGATATTAAAATTTTACCAAGATAGGCAGCTTGACTAGTGGAGTCAGCAAGCCCTTCTCTGCGCAGATCTTTCCCGGCATCTCCTGGGGTGGAGCAGTGAGCTGGCGAGCTTTCCAGCATAAAGTTCTTACTGCGAGAAGTGCTGATGATACGTGGGGGAAGGAGAATATTTATCACAGTCTGCAACAGCAAGAAAACTTCAGGTTGCTCCAACCAGGGGCTATCTGTTAAGATACAAGAAAGGGGAATTGAGAGCGATATGTCCAGGGTCTGGACAACAGCTTCAGCGTACAGTGTAGAGAACTGGAGTTGCTATTCATCTCTTAGTCTGTTGCTACCATTCATGTTGCTTCGAGTTATGTATTCTGAGGACACATGACTTAAGTTTTTGTATTCAATATAAATCAAACCTTTGCTTCCTGATCCAACTGTTAGCACAAAGGGAATAAGCAGGTTGAGCAGCATCCCTTCCCTCCTCTCTAGGTTAGTAAATGGTGCGATAACATGGCTCAGTGGGAAGTCATCTTTTAATGCCTACATGGCAAAGGAAAACATGGACATAAATAAAATGATATTGTTTATTGTAAGCTATTTGAATTCACACATGTGCTGACATGATTATAAAATAGTTATACAAAAAAAATAAAGGTTTGTTTTAGGATAGAAAGTACAATATCTATATAACGATACAAAATGAAATGCTTGTCCAACCTGTATCTGCAGTGCCACCAGCCTGACAACAGCTGTGCTAAAGGGCAGAGGAGGGGAGAGATATGGGCTGAGGTGGAGCAGGGGCAATCCATCGGCAACACTAGAGGGCCCCACCACACCCATTACCTGCAATGTAAACATGTAAGGCCAAGTAATTAATACAATAACCTTATACAGGAGAGAGCAAATTAAATGGGAGACAGCACATATCTATTTACTTCCTCACATGTGGCTCCATGTAGCATGCAGGATTTAAGCACAGACATGGGATTCAGACAGCAGCGCAGCAACAGACCAGAAGACCCCATGGTTCCATCCTACTCACCAGATTCACACAAACATTGATCAGAGACCTAAGGTGAGGCAGGAAGGATATGATTGGCTGCCTCTGAAGTGTCAAACAAACACCTTCTATCAAATTGCTGGCAGGCTCCCACTCAACCTGTCGCCTGCAATACAACAGGAAGCAAAGTTAGAGAACAAAGAAAAAGTTAAAAGGAGTTGATGAAATTTAAATGGCGATCCAAATCGTCAATATATCTTCCATGACCATAATGTATTAAAACCTATTTTTTATCGAAGGAATTTCAACTTGATATCAAAATTCACTTGTAAAAGCAATTATAGAGTAAGTTGTTATAAGTTGTTCTGTCTCGTGATAGATGGATAGATAGAGATAGATAGATAGATAGATAGATAGATAGATAGATAGATAGATAGATAGATAGATAGATAGATTTACATAGCAAGATACGTCAAAATTCTGTAGCAAATTAATGGGTGTGGATAACAAGTGGAATGCACCAAATTTATTAAAGATGTGTGCTACTTTTTGGAGCAAAATATTGGTGAATATGTATGATAACCATGTGGCATAAAAAAGAGAAAAATACTATTTGTACCAAATTTAATATGTCTAGTGTGCTATTTTATGACATTTGCCACCATATGTGTCCTACACACTATTGCTAAATCCCAAATCTCCCCCATTGTGGCCAAATCAAATACTAATACTCTGTTCACACTGGCATCATAGCTTCTATTTATATTGGAGCTGTTAAAACTTTGATGTATTCGTCTTTAAAGAAATACAGACGAACCCCATCGGATTCCATTGATTTTAATGGGATCTGTCATGTGCCCATCTGGGGTTCAGGCACTTTTGAAGGCAAGTATAGTATTGCAGCCTGCGCTATTTTTGCCATAGAAAAATACTGGAAAGACCAATCCAATAGTGAACAGAGCTTTATACCAAATCATACAATTTGTAATTTATATATAGATTAACCACGTAAAAGGTTGTGTAATTCTTTACAGTTTCGGAATTATAGGTCTTATGTGATCATAATTTTCTATAAGCTCCTGTTGCTGTACAGTATTTAATGTAGTCAGTACACTTGTGAAGCACCACAATATGCTCTGTAAGGTCACTGTACCAGCAGTACTGGGATATACTACCAGAAATCTGAATGGCCTATAAAGCTGTATTTCCACATGCCATTTTTACTGTGTGTTTTCTACATTTTTGTAAAAATTTCAGAAAAAGATTTTCTGGTCATTTCTATTAAAAGGTAGTGCTAAAACCACAGCAAAAACAGCACAGCCTATACAGTCTATAACACATATTCAGTATAAGATAAGCAGTGTAAAATAAGTACAAATTAGCAAAACTTTATGTAAATTATATTTAGATGTAAAGTGTAAAATGCTGTTCAAAAGTGAAACTGCTTTAAGTAATTTCCACTAAAACGGTTAATAACCACAAAATGTACCAAGTGTTTGTTTCCAAATATACAGTATTCATGTACTCACTACTTCACCCATACAGGATCTTGCAAAAAGTTATGGTCTAGAGAACAACGGACTGTAAAATAAAATATATATTTTCTTGCTAAACACACAAGATATTTTTAAAAGGGGAAATCGCATCAAAATGATCTTCTGATCGGTCATATATACATGTAAGAAGACCACATTGGTGAATTCCACCCCTAATTTCTAGAATAAAAGGGATCCATGGAGATGGAGTAATACCCACTGTTGATTTCCGTTTCTAAAAAAATGACATACTGCCATTGAATAGACCTTTCCTTATAATTATGAATCAGATTTTCAGTAACAGGAATCAGTGCAAAAGAGGTTACAGCTCAGTATGGTGCGCCTTTTATTATGGAAATCAGTGGTGGTCCAAGAACACACTAACATGATCTTCTCACATGTATCTTTTACCATATCAGTTATTCAAATTAGTGTTGCTAAATAGAATAAAGGAATGTGCACTGTATAATGAATTAGGAAATTAGGAAAATATATACTGTAATTATATATAATAAAACCAGGAATGGGTAAATGTGTAAACAAATACTTCTCTTGTTTGTATCCACTACTTGTTTTGGCTTAAAGCGTAGCTAAACTTTCGCAAAAAAAATAAAAATATTTAAACTGCTATTATGTCCCTCTATGTGACTTCATTACTCCTAGCAATTTTATTCACGTCAAAGTACCTTTTTTGTTGCTTTTTTTTCTTGTGAAACCGTCCACATCTATTTTCTCACACTTCCTGATTCTGGCCAGTTGCTAGGGGCGTGTCTTACCGTGTGTGATGTTACGATTTGTCTGTATCTTTCATGCGCAGTGAACTCTGAGGTATAACTACAATACTGTGAGCGTGCACTGAGCTATGCACAGCACAACACATTATATACAGAGATGGAAATATCTCTGCACACTCCAGAAGAAAGCAATCAGAGTTTTTCTTTTTCACTTTACCTGGCAAGTGCAAGGAAGATAAGACAGGATGGCAGGGTGATTGCGGGGAGAGGGGGACGACGACGGACGGAGCAGTCCTAGTCTTATCTGATGCTAATTAGCAGCTCAGATTACAGTGTCCTGAGACTCTTTGCCGGAGGGAAGGGGGAGAATCATCCAGGCACAGAGACCAATGCGCGCAGAAAATTCATCCTAATGACGGGGAAGTAAAACAGCAGTGCATGCAAGTCCATCACTGCAGCCTGACACAGCGCGGAGTGCGGCAGTGTGATTATCCTGGATCCGCCTCCTCCTTAGTACAGCCCAGTCAGCGTTAGTGTGGCTTGGGGACCCGGTGCAAGTGCGACCCCTATAGCTACTCCACTGGGCGCAGGTCTGGCGCCCCCTCCCTGTTCCCTCTTCCCCTGTCCACAGTACTGTAGCCGGCAGTAGCAGAGCGCAGGGAGGAGAATGACAGCTCTGCTACTGTCCGGTCTATGGTATGTGTGAGAGGCGCTTCAGTAGCAGAAGCGCAGGTCTGGCCCCCCCCTCTTCCCCCTGTCCACTGTACTTTAACCGGCAGGGAGGGGAATGACAGCTCTGCTACTGTCCGGACTATAGTGTGTGTGAGAGGCGCTTCTGCTACTGAAGGCCTTGTCCAATGAAGATTAGGACATATGGACGTTATTGAGGAGGCTCCCTTGCTTGGAACCTTCCTCTTTTAGTAAGTGTAAGCCACTAATAAAATGCAGCTCTCTCTGGTGGACTGGGCCTGGTCATGTATTACATGGTTGCCAATTGAATTTAATGGACGCCATGTAACACTACATTACTGACTGCAAATTCCTCCAGCAATTCCAGCTGTTTGCCATGGGTTTCAAAATCTTGACCCCCAGCAATCAGCTGATCACTGGTCTTCATTTGAAAAATAGATTTTTATAGACAACAACCCCTTTAAGTATTTTAACTCATAAGTGAACAATTTACAGACTTTATGCATTACACACATACGTTCAGTAAAAGTCCAAAACCAATCTGACATACTGTATATTAAATGAAATAAAAAATTAACATCTTAAATAGTCAGTAGTGTAACTTCTTTTTTTTACCTACCTGATATTTTTTTAAACTAATTTCCTCTGCTGTTGCCCAAAGAAACCACTACAACTTGGTTGTGACCAGTAGCAGAGGAAAGTAATTTGTATTTCATGCCCGTACTTCAAGGTTTGCAACATCAGAAACGTAAGCAATGTTTCTGTAGTATCTGCTCACCTTAAAGTTGGCATTTTGTGTATTTTATTAAACATACGATCCAGCCTTTTTAAGATGAGTATAAGGGCCGGCCGCACTGCCTCCGCTGACCAGTCTGTGATGGGTAGCATCTCCATGATGTAACGCTTCAGACCTCTGCTCTCCATAGTCTGTGTGTCATAAGGCGCCAGCTTCAAGAGTGAGTGAGCTATCTCTGCTAACCTAGCATAAATATGAAATGAGAAACAAGATTATCTAGTTTCATTGCATATGGAATAAAACTATGTACCTGCATTTCATCATTCAGTAAAGCAAATACCTCATGTGTGACTTGACATCTAGGAGTTCCAATGAGGTTACTCGTGGTTCTCCGGCCAGATTTTGGAGAATTTTCAACCTGGGGCCACAATGTTTATAAAACTCAGTGCAGATATTGAGCAAGGATTCTCGTGGTCTTCGAAACTCTTCCCGTGCGATTCTTTCATCCAGCTCCTCCCTAGGTAGCCCTTGGCCTTCTTCTAGCAAATGAAGATTATCTCTGGAGAATGGTAAATTGACATGTTGTGATATATTCCAATTGACCTATCTTTATTAAGACTTGGGCAGTCAACTAAGCTCATACCTTAAGTTTACTCCAGCTGACATTGTGTGATTGGCTGTTGTTGCACCTTTGTGGCCCTGGTCACCTCTGCTCATTTGAGGAGCAGTCATGGGCCTAAAATAATGCAATATAACATTTTAGTCATCTGTCGAAATGAATATAAATATATATATATATATATTGTAAACAGTCAGTAGGAAGACTGGTAGAGGGTAGGTATGTGCCACTGAGATTTCTTATCTCAGTGGTTTAAATCTCTGGGAAGTTCGTTGCTCAGCAAGGTTAGTTGGTGAGCAGGAGTTTTTTAGGCTGGATTTCAGGGTCCGGGATTTAGGAATGGCTGTAGAGATTCTGGGTGGGATGGCCATTCCCATACCTCCACTCCAGGTTTTGGTTTCTAGAGGTTCTGAGTCTCAGCTGGCCCTGATTAAAAGGGAAGCTGACAGTGTGAAGAGAGAGAGAGTGAGGAGGAAGGAGGTTGTTATTCCTCCAGGGAGACTGCTATGACCGAAGCACCTAACAAAGGGGATTTGCACACTCAGGTGGTGGCCGCTTCAGGGTGAGAGCTTTAAAGATTGTTTTTCAACAAGTTATATTGTTTTGTTTGTTGCTTTACCCAGTGTACGCAAACTCTGTTTGGTGCAAATAAAAAGTACCCGCTGTGTCTGTTTACCCTGTTTCCGTGTGCGTGACTGCCCAATACAGCAACTCAAGGGGGACGCCAGATCACAATATATATATATATATATATATATATATATATTGTAATGGCAGGAAGGAGGTGAAGGGAAAGTGAGCCCTAATCTACCCACCGCCCTGTCCCTGCCTACTTGCAACGACCCGCCCCAGGCGACGGGGTACAACTGGACGGCGGTCCCTACGCTGTCTAAGTGCACGGGAGAACAAACAGGGAACACGCAAGGGAAGGGGCAGTAGCCCACGGAACGCCGCGAGGAAACGGAGCGGTGAATGAGTAGTCCGGACCAGGATGAAGTGGAGTATACCCAAGTGAGCACGGAGGAGGAAGCAAGCAGAGGCAAAGCAAAGCAGGTTAAGCGGAACTGCAGCAAGGCAGAAGCACGGCAGAAGCAGGCTGGAGCAAGCAGCAGTGGGGCCAGGAATCCAGAAGAATTACAAGCACTGAGGAGGAGAACACGGCAGGTAATAAAGGACAGGGGGCGGAGCTAACTCCGACTGACCAGGCCGCGATAGGCTCTCCCACTCCTGAGCCTGCCACCCTGGTTGGTGGGAGATGGTGTCAGTCGAACAGGTCTGGCCTCAGGTGTGGATTGATTAATCCCAGGAGTATACCTAGACGTAGTACCTGGCAGATCCCTAACAGTACTCCCCATTTTATGAGGGGCCACCGAACCCTTACTAAGAGGACCCGGTTTAGTAGGGAAGAGAAGGTGGAACCTCCTGATCAATACCCCAGCGTGAACATCACGGGCAGGTACCCAAGTCCTCTCCTCCGGCCCGTATCCTCTCCAATGGACCAGGTACTGGAGGGAGCCCTGGACCATCCTACTGTCCATAATCTTGGCCACCTCGAATTCCACCCCCTCAGGGGTGAGAACGGGAACAGGAGGTTTCCTCGAGGGGGACCAGGACGGGGAGCAGCGTTTGAGGAGGGAGGCATGGAAGACGTCATGTATGCGAAAGGATGGGGGCAGCTCCAGACGGAAGGATACAGGGTTGAGGACTTCAATGATCTTATAAGGTCCAATAAATCGGGGAGCAAACTTCCTGGACGGGACCTTAAGGCGCAAGTTCCTGGACGACAACCAGACCAAATCCCCGACGACAAACCGGGGGTTAGCAGAACGTCTACTATCCGCCTGAATCTTTTGTGCGCTCTGGGACGCCTCTAGGTTCTTCTGAACCTGGGCCCAGACAGTGCACAGTTCCCGATGAACATCCTCTACCTCAGGATTATTGGAACAACCAGGGGAAACGGAGGAGAACCTTGGGTTAAACCCGAAATTACAGAAAAACGGGGAGACCCCTGACGAGTTACTGACCCGGTTATTCAGGGAAAATTCAGCAAGGGGAAGGAATGAGACCCAATCGAATTGACAGTCAGAGATGAAACACCTTAAATATTGTTCCAGGGATTGGTTAGTCCTTACCGTTTGGCCATTAGTTTCGGGATGGAAGGCGGAGGAGAAGGACAGATCAATCTCCAACTTTTTACAAAAAGCTCTCCAAAATAAGGAAACAAATTGTACCCCCCTGTCAGAAACGATATTGACTGGGGCCCCATGGAGACGCAGGATGTGTTTCACAAACAAAGAAGCTAACGTCTTGGCGTTAGGTAGCTTCTTAAGGGGCACAAAGTGGCACATCTTGCTGAAGCGGTCTACTACCACCCACACCACCGACTTGCCCTGAGATGGAGGCAAATCGGTGATAAAATCCATGGAGATATGGGTCCAAGGTCTCTGGGGAATGGGCAAGGAACGTAGTAGGCCCGCAGGTCGGGACCTAGGGGTTTTGGACCTAGCGCAAACCTCACAAGCGGCGACGTAAGCCCTAACGTCTTTAGGCAACCCAGGCCACCAATAGTTTCTGGTAATGAGGTGTTTGGTGCCCAAGATGCCAGGATGACCAGATAAAGCGGAGTCATGGTTTTCCCTGAGTACCCTTAGCCGGTATTGCAGGGGAACAAACAGTTTGTCCCCAGGGACGTTCCCGGGAGCTGCACCCTGATCAGCCACGATATCAGAAGCTAAATCAGAATCCGTGGCAGAAACGATTATACCAGGGGGTAAAATATAAGCAGGATCCTTCTCGGAAGGAGGATTGGCCATGAAACTACGTGACAGGGCATCAGCCTTAATATTCTTGGACCCAGCCCTATAGGTAACCAAGAAATTAAATCTGGTAAAGAATAGTGCCCACCGAGCTTGTCTAGGATTAAGCCTCCGGGCCGATTCTAGGAAAACCAGATTCTTGTGATCCGTAAGGACCGTTACCTGGTGTCTGGCCCCCTCCAGGAAGTGCCTCCACTCTTCAAAAGCCCATTTAATGGCTAGAAGTTCGCGGTTGCCAATATCATATTTACTCTCCGTGGGCGAAAACTTCCTAGAGAAGTAAGCACAGGGGCGGAGATGGGTGAGGGAGCTGGTACCCTGGGACAAGACGGCCCCCACTCCCACCTCGGATGCGTCAACCTCCACAATAAATGGCTCCTCTTGGTTGGGCTGAATCAGCACGGGGGCCGAGATAAAGCACTTCTTGAGGGTCTCAAAGGCCTGGACGGCCTCAGGGGGCCAATGGAGGACATCAGCACCCTTGCGAGTAAGGTCCGTAAGAGGCTTAGCGACGACCGAGAAGTTGGCAATAAATCTCCTGTAATAGTTGGCGAACCCTAAAAAACACTGTAATGCCTTAAGGGAGGCAGGTTGGACCCATTCCGCCACAGCCTGAACCTTGGCAGGGTCCATGCGGAATTCATGAGGAGTGAGGATTTGCCCTAAAAATGGTATCTCCTGTACCCCAAAGACACATTTTTCAGTCTTAGCAAACAGATTATTCTCCCGAAGGACCTGGAGCACCTTCCTGACATGCTCCACGTGGGAGGACCAGTCCTTGGAAAACACCAGTATGTCATCAAGGTACACAACAAGAAAATTACCCAGGTAATCTCTCAGGATTTCATTAATAAAATTCTGGAAGACAGCAGGGGCATTACACAACCCAAAGGGCATGACCAGGTATTCGAAATGACCCTCGGGTGTGTTGAACGCAGTTTTCCACTCATCCCCCTCTTTGATGCGGATAAGGTTATATGCCCCCCGTAGATCGAACTTAGAAAACTATTGGGCTCCCTGAACCTGATTAAAAAGATCCGGAATCAAAGGAAGTGGGTACTGGTTCCTTACGGTGACCTTATTCAGGTAACGATAATCAATGCACGGCCTAAGACCACCATCCTTCTTCCCCACGAAGAAGAAGCCAGCACCTACAGGAGAAGTCGAGGGGCGAATGAAACCCTTGGCCAAGCATTCTTGGATATACACCCTCATAGCTTCACGTTCGGGACATGAAAGATTAAATATCCTACCCTTAGGAAGCTTGGCACCAGGCACCAAATCGATGGCGCAATCGTAATCTCTATGGGGGGGGGCAACACCTCGGAGGCCTCCTTAGAAAACACATCGGCGAAGTCCTGAACAAACTCAGGAAGCGTGTTTACCTCCTCCCGGGGAAAAATAGAGTTAACAGAAAGACATGACATAAGACATTCACTACCCCATTTGGTGAGATCCCCAGTATTCCAATCAAAAGTGGGATTATGCAACTGCAACCAGGGAAGACCTAATACCAGATCAGACGATAATCCCTGCATCACCAGTACAGAGCACTGCTCCAAATGCATGGAGCCAACCAGGAGTTCAAAAACAGGAGTATGCTGAGTAAAATAACCATTAGCAAGGGGAGTTGAGTCGATACCTACTACAGGGATAGGATAAGGTAAATCAATAAATGGCATCTTTAGAGACATAGCAAATTCCACAGACATGATATTAGCAGATGAGCCAGAATCCACGAAAGCACTGCCCGTGGCAGACCGGCCAGCAAACGAGACCTGAAAGGGAAGCAAAATTTTATTGCGTTTCACATTAACGGGAAATACCTGTGCGCCCAAGTGACCTCCCCGATGATAACTTAGGCGCGGAAGTTTTCCGGCTTTTTATTCTTGCGCCTGGGACAGGTGTTCAGAAGATGCTTGTCGTCCCCACAGTAGAAGCAGAGACCATTCATTCTGCGAAACTCCCTACGTTGTCGAGGGGACATGGAGGCCCCGAGTTGCATAGGTACCTCCGAGTCCTCCGTGGAGGGGCGAGGAGACGGGACCTCGGGGGGGATCGCAGAAAAGTCAGAGGGGAGCACATTGAAGCGTTCAAGCTGACGTTCCCTGAGACGTCGGTCAAGTCGTACTGCTAGGGCCATAACCTGGTCAAGGGAGTCAGAAGAGGGGTAGCTAACCAGCAGATCCTTCAGGGCGTCAGATAATCCTAACCTAAACTGGCACCTTAGGGCCGGATCGTTCCATCGAGAAGCTACACACCACTTTCTAAAATCAGAACAGTATTCCTCCACCGGTCTCCTACCCTGACGTAAGGTCACCAGCTGACTCTCAGCTAAAGCAGTCCTGTCAGTCTCGTCGTAAATGAGTCCGAGGGCAGAGAAAAAACGATCAACAGAGGAAAGTTCAGGGGCGTCAGGAGCCAAGGAGAAGGCCCACTCTTGGGGCCCTTCCTGGAGTCGGGATATGATGATACCCACCCGCTGGTTCTCGGAACCTGAGGAGTGGGGTTTTAGGCGGAAATACAGTCTGCAACTCTCCCGGAAGGAGAGAAACGTCTTACGGTCCCCTGAGAACCGGTCAGGTAACTTGAGGTCGGGTTCTAGAGGTGAGGTGAGGGGAACTACTAAGGCAGCGTCACCCTGGTTGACCCTCTGGGCCAGGGCCTGGACCTGTAGGGAGAGGCCCTGCATCTGCTGGGTCAGGGTCTCAAGGGGGTCCATGAAAGCGTCAGCGTAGGAGAAATGGTAGACTAGGTATGGGCTTGTAATTATGTAATGGCAGGAAGGAGGTGAAGGGAAAGTGAGCCCTAATCTACCCACCGCCCTGTCCCTGCCTACTTGCAACGACCCGCCCTAGGCGACGGGGTACAGCTGGGCGGCGGTCCCTACGCTGTCTAAGTGCACGGGAGAACAAACAGGGAACACGCAAGGGAAGGGGCAGTAGCCCACGGAACGCCGCGAGGAAATGGAGCGGTGAATGAGTAGTCCGGACCAGGATGAAGTGGAGTATACCCAAGTGAGCACGGAGGAGGAAGCAAGCAGAGGCAAAGCAAAGCAGGTTAAGCGGAACTGCAGCAAGGCAGAAGCACGGCAGAAGCAGGCAGGAGCAAGCAGCAGTGGGGCCAGGAATCCAGAAGAATTACAAGAACTGAGGAGGAGAACACGGCATGTAATAAAGGACAGGGGGCGGAGCTAACTCCGACTGACCAGGCCGCGATAGGCTCTCCCACTCCTGAGCCTGCCACCCTGGTTGGTGGGAGATGGTGTCAGTCGAACAGGTCTGGCCTCAGGTGTGGATTGATTAATCCCAGGAGTATACCTAGACGTAGTACCTGGCAGATCCCTAACATATATATATATATATATATATATACACACACACACACACACACACACACACACACACACACACACACACACACACAGTACTGTGCAAACGTTTTAGGCAGTTGTGGAAAAATGCTGCAAAGTAGGAATGCTTTCAAAAGTAGAATTGTTAATCGTTTTTTTTATCAACTAACAAAATACAAAGTGAATGAACAGAAGAGAAATCTGAATCAAATCAATATTTGGTGTGACCACCCTTTGCCTTCAAATCAGCATAAATTCTTATAGGTACACTTGCACAAAGTCATGACTTTTGTAGTATTATAGTCAGGTGTAGGATTAACAAATTATACCAAACAGGTGATAATGATCATCGTTTTCATATGTAGGATGAAACACAGTCATTAACTGTAACAGAAACAACTGTGTAGGAGGCTCAAAACTGGGTGAGGAACAGCCAAAATCTGCTACAAAAGTGTGGTTGGGGGAGACCGTTTCATGCCACAAGTCCACCATGGCAAGACTGAGCACAGAGACAAGACACAAGATAGTTATACTGCATCAGCAAGGTCTTTCCCAGGAAAAGATTTCAAAGCAGACTGGGGTTTCAAGATGTGATGTTCAAGCTCTTTTGAAGAAGCACGAAGAAATGGGCAATGTTAAGGACCGTAGACGCAGTGGTCGGCCAAGGAAATTTAGTGCAGCAGGTCAAAGACACATCATGCTTACTTCCCTTCGAAATGGTAAGATGTCCAGCAGTGCCATCAGCACAGAACTGGCAGAAACCAGTTCTCTACTGTTCAGAGAAGTCTTCATGGAAGAATTGCGTCCAAAGAGCCATGTCTTCGACGTGAAAACAAGGCCAAGTGACTCAACTATGCTCGAAAACAGTCAAAATTTTAAATATTTGGCTCTAAGAAAAGGCAGTTTGTTCACCGAGGGGCTGGAGAGCGGTACAATAAATAGTGTCTGCGGGCAACAATGAAACATGGTGGAGGTTCCTTGCAAGTTTGGGGCTTCATTTTTGCAAATTAAGTTGGGGATTTGGTAAGGATACAGGCAGATATTTATCCATCATGCAATACCATCAGTAAAGCGTCTGATTGGCTCCAAATTTATTCTGCAGCAGGTCAACGACCCCAAACATACAGCCAATGTCATTAAGAAATATCTTCAGCGTAAAGAGAAAGAGGAGCCCTGGAAGTGATGATATGGCCCCCACAGAGTCCTGATCTCAACATCATCGATTCTGTCTGGGATTACATGAAGAGACAGAAGGATTTCAGGAAGCCTACATTCACAGAAGACCTGTGGTTACTTCTCCAAGATGTTTGGAACAACCTCCCTGCCAAGTTCCTTCAAAAAAGTTGTGCAAGTGTACCAAGAAGAATTGATGCAAAGGGTGGTCACACCAAATATTGATTTGATTTAAATTTCCCTTCTGTTTATTAACTTTGCATTTTGTTAATTGATGAAAAAAAATATTAACACTTCTATATTTGAAAGCATTCTTACTTTGCAGCATTTTTCCACAACTGTCTAAAACTTTTGAACAGTACTGAATATACTGTATATACAGCAAATTTGATGAAATTAAGAAATTGATTTAATTCCAATGGGGAAGGAAGCCAGTGTTCTATTAAATGGATTTAGCTGCTATGAATAATCTGATCAGGAGGGATCCAATCAGAACATTCACCCATCAATGAGCTTGACTCTAGGGATCTTGCAAATTAAAATGCGATGGTGGGAATCTCCAGACCAGTCACCCCCATTAAACTGTTAACTTCTTACTTTCTTTTCTTTTCTCTGGATTAATACGGTGTGCAGGAAACACATTTTTAACAAACAATTAACAAAGGAAACTTTGATAGGTTGTTGTATTCTACCAATCTAACCAAGTCGTTTTGTATTTCACCTGGTCAGTGCCTCTACACTATACAGCAGTGCTTGAAGAGATGTGGCCAAAGCAGCAGTGGCAGCGATTTCCTCACGTGCAGCTGAAACAGTCTCCAACTGGGATGTCTGACGTTTTAGCTTCTGGAGAAAACAGGGAACCAGTGCTTCCAGCACCATCAACATCTGAAGACTGAACATCAAAAAATAAATGGTCAATCAATGGAATGACAGTCTTGCACACAACCGTATTTTCATCTATCCATAAACACTGTCTGTAAATACGGTCCGTACTGCATCCGTATTTGATCCTTATATACGGATTCATAAAAAAAAGGGAGGCTGCAAATTATGTCACCAACATGTTGCATAGCCACACTTACGTAAATACGGTTGGTTTACAGATGCACATCCGTAGCCGTCTGTATTTACGGAAGCGCCTCTTTTTTCAGCATGGACATTCATCCATAAAAATACTGAAAGGTTTCTGTGGCCAATAGAAATGAATGGGTCCGTAATTACAGATGAAATATACGGTCGTGTGCATGGGGCCCTATGCATGACATTTGTGCTGATTTCGGCATTGGTCTTAGACTAGGGATACACAGAGAGTATTGCTACAACTAGCTCTAAATAAAAGCTGACTGCAGCAGCAAGTGAGACTTCCATAGCAAGCGATGGAACTAGAAGCCATTGTTTTAGGTCATTTCAGCCTTGTTGGGTGAAGATGCAGGATCTTATATGTTTATCTAACAGCTTTGTCTGCATTGTTAAGGCAAATGTGTAATACAATGATTTGTCAATGATTTCAATGATTTGCTTATAGGGGTTCTCCGCTTTGGACAATCCCTACTTGTTAGAAAGATTCCTTGACAATAAGATGATCACAAAGTGTCCCCCTGCTGGGGCCCCCAGCGATCAGCTGTAATTTGTGGGGAAATCTAGTAGTAAGTGTTCAATTTCCCTGCTTTCCATGCTTATTTGAATGAATGTTTTTTTTCTATGATACAGGACAGGTACTCCAGAGTGAGAGATGATCATTGTAGCAGATTTCCCTCCACTATCCAAGATATAAGGATCCGGAACAGAGGATCTCCCTCTATTAACTCTGGCTATAGTTTATTTATTTATTTTGTTTTTTTTTATCAGAATACATTGGGAAGGGGCATACATGCAAAGATATTTCCCACAATGCAAATTATTTTTCCCATGATAAACATTTGTATTATGGGAAATATCATGCATTAGCATTGTCCAAAATAGATTTTTCTTGGATGACAGTACACGATCAAAACATGTTTCAACTAATTGGGGCAGAATTTCAAAAGTTGTAACCAATCGTTTTTAGTGCCATAGATGTAAATTTTATTATTGACAATAAAAAAATAATTTAGATGGTTAAAGATAATTGACATGTCTATAGCCAGTTTCACTATGGGACACTGTGTAGCAATAGTGGTATTATTTTGATTGTGTATGTATGGGGCATCGCTTTAATATGTTCTGTGCTTGCTCTAATTTGGTCAGTTTCATGATTAACACAGTAACAGTAATCGATTAGTTCTAAAAACAACATTGGTAATGTAAGTAATAAGAAAAAATACAATCAATGTCATAGACGTAAAACACATAAAAATACAGTTACAAAGAAATAACATTATTTGGTAAATTATTTCTATTGATATCTATTTATAAATTTTCTCACTATTATGTTCAAGCTGTTTGACAATTTGTATGTATCGTTATTCACATAGAGAAAAAACTGAAGTGATAAGGCTCAGTTACCTGCGGAATGACTCTGGGGCATATGCTACTACTGTTACACATAGCTTTATGCACTCACTAATGGAGAAAGCCATGTCTTCATTGCCATAGCAGAAATCTGCATTAAAAAAAGAAATAAAGATTTATTATTAAAGTTTATACACAAGTTCCCGATCTTTAATACATTATTTAAATTATACAAATTATGCAGATGTTAGCCCTGGATTTCATAAGGCTAGGGTACTAACTGTGCAACATTTGGTCCCCTATGAAATGTGCAACCTCAATATTTCCGTATTACAGAATCCCATCTATGTCTGCTAGGGGGCCTATTTTGTGTTGCCCACCAAAGGCGTCACTTTACCTACCCAGGAGTAAATAGGGCAAGATGCAGGACACTTTACTGATACCATGATGCCATGAAGTAGATATATCCTTAAGCAAGGGTGCTAAAACGACTCAATTTAATTTGCTAAAAATAGTTTTTTAAACATTTCTTTATGCCATATGGTATACCTGAATATTAGTATATACTAGTAACTAGTTACCTAATGATTTAAGAGGTCTTTCAGCTTTAACCAATTCCAATATATCAAGAATGTCAGATGTTTCTCCCTCCAAGGACTGGAGAAGGTCAAACAGGCACTGAGCAGATACTCCCTTACTGGATGAACCACTATTTACTCCATCCTGGGGATTACAAAAAGTCATTCCACTAAATATTACAAATTATTTCTATTCAATATTGGACATTTTCAGACAAGCTTTTGTGTGTTGTGTGCTCATCTATTAGCTTGTATGTTTAAACATAATATATCCTACAATCAGAAAGATTAATATTATGTAGTGAAAAGGATAAATGTGAAGGACAGCTAACATCTCTGGAAGTAATTACTTAAACATGTTTAAAAATCTGACCACCGTTGTACACTGCTAAAATGTACAAGGCATAAAAATAATTATGTAATTAATAAGCCTAAACATTGTGACTTGTTGAAACTGTACAGTAATGACTGACTAAGGCCCCATGCACACGACCGTATTTTTGTCCACCCGTAAATACTGGCGTAAATACGGGTCCTTGGTCACACGTATTCGACCCGTATTGCACCAGTATTTACTCTCTATCCTGCACTACAGTAATCGGCAGCCCTTCTCTCTATCAGTGCAAGATAGAGAGAAGGGACATCCCTATCCGTAATAAAAGTAATAGAAATTCATACTTACCCGGCCGTTGCCTTGGTAACGCGTCCCTCTCTTGACATCCAGTCCGACCACCCTGGATGACGCGCAGTCCATGTAACCGCTGCAGCCAGTGATTGGCCTGTGATTGGCTGCAGCGGTCACATGGGCTGTAACGTCATCCCAGGAGGCCGGACTGGAGGAAGAAGCAGGGAGTTCTGGGTAAGTATGAACGTCTTTTTTTTTTTTTTACAGCTTTATCTATATTGTGATCGGTAGCCACTGTCCCTGGTGCTGAAAGAGTTACTGCCGATCGTTTAACTCTTTCAGCACCCTGGACAGTGACTATACACTGACGTCGCCTAGCAACGCTCCCGTAATTATGGGTGCATACACGTAGACACCCGTAATTACGGGAGCCCCATAGACTTCTATGGGCCTGCCCGTGCCGTAATTACAGCATGAAATAGGACATGTTCTATATTTTTCAACGGCACGGGAACCTTCCCGTAAGCATACGGGGAGGTACCCGTGGCCAATAGAAGTCTATGGGCCCGTAATTACGGGTTGTAATTACGGCCCGTGATTACGGGCGTTTTTACGTTCGTGTGCATGTATCACAAATAGCAAAGTTTCTTGGCTTAGTCTGAATACAATTTTAATGTTAGTTTGAATATGTTGTTACAAAACATCCAACAAAAATGTTTTTTATTTTAAAACAAAGAAATAAACTTGAAAAAACATGACGACACATAAACGTCCAAAGACACAGAAGCCAAAATAGAACTTAAAAAGTAACTAAAAAATAACCTAGAAAATTCAAACACAATTTTGATCTACAATATAAGAATGCAATGACTTTGTGATAATATTTTAAGTGACAGAATGTAATAAAATGAAGTCACTTACAGGAAGATCAAGCAGAGGAGCAACACTGGCAAACAACTGAAGAACAAAAGGTTTACGGTGTAGTACATAAAACTGTCGGCAGGCAAACTCGATAGCTTGGCGAAGCTGGGGGTTACTTTCATAGTCAGCATACACCTGAGAAAAGAATAAAATGTTCAGTTATAACTACATTTTTTTGTAATTATTTCAGCCCATAAGCAGCTGTGACAGGATTTTTTTTATAATATAGAAAACACCTTTGGATTTGAGCTGTACTGCCCCCTCTGGCACTTGCAGAATTTGCCTTGCCTTTTTGTAGATGTTTTAAGATAATAAATGGTAAAAACAATGGAGGGTTACAAGGTATCTCAAAAATATTTTGTCATCTCAATAGTTAAATATTCATTTTGTTTGTTCTTATATTTAAAGTGCACATCAATTTTAAGATAACATTTAGAAGCGGGCTAATCATGCTAAGAGCGTTAAATTAGACATAGTTAACCCCTTAGGCACACTCTGAGGTAACTGTATGTCATGAATTGCCTCGGCTAGAAGCTCAATGGTGTACAGTTTCTTCAGGAAGATTGCACGGACATAGCCAGACTCCCACTGTAATGGCCGGGATCAGAGAAACCTCTGATCCCGGACATTTAACCCCTTAGATGCCACGGTCAATAGCGACTGAGCTTGATGGAGGGGTCTCTCTGTCAGCTCATTGGCACTACCATGATGCAATTGCGGAATGCTGTTGGATTACCATGGCAGCCGGGGGGGCCTAACAAAGGCCCCCAGGTCTGTCATAGGTTATTGCATATTAGGCCATGTCAGTGATACACTAAAAGCATTATATAAGTATTTAAAATCCCCTGGTAGGGGTTAAAAATGTTTTTTAAATAAAGTTTCATTTAAAAAAAAGCTCCTCTCCTCCTAAAAAAAGAAACAAAAATATTTAATTTTAAATAGCGAATAAAAAAAATACATATATGGTACCGCTGCAATTGTAAATAGTTGTAAAATTAAAGGGTAACTAAACGTTCAACAAACTTATTGACGTGTCATAGTGACATGTCAGAAGGTTTGATTGGTGGGGGTCCGAGTACTGAGACGAAGCATCAGAAGTGCTCGTGTTAACGCTCAGCCGCTTCATTTCTGTTCGGCTTTTTCCGGAAATCAATGTAGCGGTGTACAGACTTAATAGAATGTCTATGAGCCCGAAGTCCGCTACATCTGCTTTCCGAAAAAAGCCGAACAGAAACGAAGCGGCTGTACGCTCACATGAGCACTTCTGCCACTTCTTTTTAGCGATTGGTGGGGGTCTCAGTGCTCGGACCCCCACCAATGAAAACTTCTGACATGTCACTATGAAATGTCAGAAGTTTGTTGAACGTTTAGTTACCCTTTAAGTTTACATATTATGTATACCACATGGCGCATGGTGTAAAAAAAAAAAACTATGTTGCGGTCTATCAGAGTTTCTGGAATTTTTTATGTTAAATTAAGGAAGTGTTGCTTTGCTTCATAAGGCTGGGTTCACACGTGGCGGAATTTCACTTAAATTCCGCTGCGGACACTCCGCAGCGTTAATCCGCAGCGGAGCCGTTTGTCCATTGACTTACACTTTAATTTAGCAGTGTTCGTTTAGACGAGGCGTAAAATTCCGCTGCGGAGCATAGGCTGCGGAGCGGAATTTGGTGTCCGCAGCATGCTCTGTCTGTTGCGGAGCAGTGGCGGACTCATGGCGGAATTTCTCCATTGACTTCAATGGAGAGTCAAAATTCCGCAATGAAGTCCGCAGATCTTATGTGTGCTGCGGAGCGTATTGGTTTTACTACCATGACATTTCTTCATTCTGGCTGGACCTATGTATCTCTAGGTCTACAGCCAGACTGAGGAAGTCAATGGGGCTCCCGTAATGACGGGAGCGTTGCTAGGAGACGTCTGTAAATAGTCACTGTCCAGGGTGCTGAAAGAGTTAAGCGATCGGCAGTAACTGTTTCTGCACCCGGGACAGTGACTACCGATCTCAATATACATGTATCTGTAAAAAAATATATAAGTTCATACTTACCGAGAACTCCCTGCGTCTGTCTCCAGTCCGGCCTCCCAGGATGACGTTTCAGTCTAAGTGACGGCTGCAGCCAATCACAGGCCAAGCACAGGCTGCAGCGGTCACATGGACTGGCGCGTCATCCAGGGAGGTCGGGCTGGATGCCGAAAGAGGGACGCGTCACCAAGACAACGGCCGGTAAGTATGAAAATCGTTTACTTTCACTAGGGAAAGTGCTGGCCCTTCTCTCTATCCTGCACTGATAGGGAGAAGGGAAGCACTTTTCCCGCAGTCCGCAGCAGCTAGTCCGCATCAATTTTCTGCACATTTTGTGCAGATCCGCAGCAGAATCTGCAACGCAGATTCTGTGCGGCATTGATGCGGACAGTTGCGGAGGAAATCCGCCACGTGTGGTCATGCCCTTACTTTTTCATAAACTGTGTTAACACTAGAGCATACGGTTAGTCCTTGTCTCCCCTGTATTTTGAATATAAATATTTACAGATGAAGATAATCCCATCTGCCTCTGTAGTTTCCGTATTCACTGTGAACCTATTAATTGATTTATGTTACATTTTATTTTTACTGTACTGAATTGGGATAAAAATCACATCATCATGTCTTTTGCCTTCCTTTAAATATACTCAATAAACAATAACTTACCTGCAGCATAGTGGGGAGAATCCACTGGTATCCACTGAGTGAAAACAGATGGTTGAAATGCACAGCTGTGTTAATGACAGTAGCAGCATATTGCCTGAGGAGGGAGCTGTCCTCTGGGTGAAGAATCAGAGCTCCATTAAAGACATTAAGGAAGAGCATTATCTCATCCCCCCAGGGAAATTCACTGGGCATCCCCAAAAACATCTCTTCAAGAAGTTTAATCCACAGGCTCTTGTGAAGTGTATCCAAACCAAATAGCTCCTTCCCACCTAGAGGAATATAGAGATGTTGTCAAAATTCCTATTCCTAAAACTATTAAAACTGTTCTCATTTTCTAATATACTGCTCTCTGCTTTTATCGGGACCCATCTAAGGTAAATTGTATGACCATACTACAAAGTGCTGTACACATACCTTGAGGATCATTAAAAAGTGAGAACTCTGCATCAATGGCACTACGAGGAAACGATGGCAGGCGTAAAAGATCTTCTTGCAGCATTGATACATGAGACTGCTTATGTGCAGGGGGAATCTTCTGAGTCAATGATATTAGGAACAGAACTCGTCCAACCTCCTCCAGTTTTCGGGTAAAGACCTTCAAAATTTTGCATATTGGTGATTTTAAATTGCTATTCATGCCGTGTTGTATTTGTATTACTCATTCAACAGTCTACAGAGAATTATAACTATTAACTTTAGTTGTTTGTTTGGCTGTTATTTAGGCTAGAGCTCCACTAGTTGTAGTAAAAACGTAAAAAAAAATATTGTGGTATCAACGAATGCCTTATTGATTTCCTAAGGGGTAAAAAGTCACACGACAATTGAGAGAATTAGCCCCAGCCTTAAAAACCGCAAAACTATATGTGGCCTACTAGGTGTCCAATTTACGATAAATGTATGGCTGATTAAAATTAATTCTTCATACATGAAAACCATCGTTAGTGTTAACAGTATCGGTAAATGTTAATCCCCCCCCCCCACATCAAATTTGGGTTTAAAGATGGTATATGGACTTATGTACAATGACTGAATTGATGGGAAATCTTTTCAGAATGACAGCACTACTTCTTGTGCCCACTTCCAAGGAAAAGCTCACTACTGATGAAGAAGAAGGAGGCCTGATAAAGTCTCTCCATCAAGTCCAGTGCCTTTCTAAGTGACAGTACTGCGTACAAATATTACTTGAACATTATCTTCAAAGTTTCCTATATCCTTTATCCTTTTAAACTCTATTAGGCCTTAATCAGACGAAAGTTGAATACGTCCGTGTGATGGCCATTAAAACAACGGTCGTCACACTGACGCATGTATTTCAATGGGGCTGTTCACATGGCTATTGTTTCAACGGACCGTGTGAAGGGTCTGTTGAAAAATAGAACATGTCCTATTTTCTTCCGTTTCCACAGATCTCTCCATAGACTCAAGTCTATGGGGATCCGTGAAAACGGGACCCGCACTGGGGCAACGCGGACGTGAAAAACGTTCGTTTTTCATGCCCGAGTTTCCCCACGTTCGTCTGAATAAGGCCGTATGAATATTTTTTCACTTGTGTTGTCTGTAAGCATAGTCTCCAGTGATGAAATCAGAATTTCTAAATATGCTTTGAATTTTTTTTTAATGTGATTTGAAAGAGGGTATGGAGGAAATTGACAGTGAACTATGACTGACTGGGGACTTTAAATGACAGGGGACTATCCTGAAGAATAAACAAAACAAATTAATTGTTTCTTAGTTCCGGTTCAATTTCTAAAACAAAACAGAAGAAAACTTGTAATTTGCATACCTGTTTCTGAATAAGTTCTTGGCCCTTTTCAGGGGACATGTGCACCAGATTCAGTTGTGGTGACACTGATCTCCGAAATGGATAGATGTCACGTACATAAGTCTTTAAACAAGTAAAAAAAAGAATGTTAACACACATTACTAGATTGACTTTGGAACAAATCTGAGGACACTGTATAGGACCATTCGACAGCACCCCCATATCAAATGATAATTTCTACATTTGTCTGCTCTGTGAATGTTACTTCTTGGGCAGAGATATAGCGCTCAGCGGTAGCATGCATGGTCCACCGCCATTCCATTCAGACTCCTCTTCACTGCGGTCGTGCAGTGAGGAGGAATAGGGGGCTCATGACCTCTGTTCTAGTGATTGGTGAGGGTCCCAGTGGTGGGGGTCCCAGCAATCCGACGTTTATCACCTAGGTGATAAATGTTGATCTTTGCATAACCCCCTAATCTCTTTTATTCACTGATGTGATGCACTATGTAGTATGTAGTAAGACAGATAATTCAATCTATTTGATATTAACTCTTCTAGACTAACACAACTCATTCTAGTAATTGTGGCTAGCTTTTCAGCTCACCTTATTATAATGAGTCAGATTCCAACGTTTATCCATCAGAAAATAATTTGCAGCCTGTGAATCGGATATGTTGAAGAATTCCAGACATTCCTAATAATGGGAAAGAAAAAGAATAGCAGAGGAGTATAGTGATTTCATTTTAAGTTAATCTAATTGTACATCAGCTAAATGCCTACCACATTCAGGGTTTACATTTGGCAGAACTGTTTGAAACAGTTCCGCTGAAAGTATGGGCAGCCATATTTAACTGCATGTCTACACAATTGCGTGTGTCTGCTTACAAAAAAGTATATCACGTGGGTTCCCCGCGTATTCTGGTCCAAGCAAAGGACACACGTTTTGCTATTAACCCTTAACCCCTTAATTAAGGACACAGCCCGTCAGGGCCGGCTCCAGGTTTATGTGGGCCCCTGGGCGACACAGACTTAGTAGGCCCATTTGCAGGGAAACTCACGGCGGCAGTAAAATGGCAGAAAACGTCACTTTGTGCCCCCATATAGACGTTAGGCCCTGTTTATGGCCACATATAGAAGTTAGGCCCCAGTTTGTACCCCCATAAATTTAGTGCCCTTTGTAGATAGTGCCACACAACCCCCTCCCAGGGAGAGCCACACAGCCCCACTCCCTGGTAGTGCCACACAGTCCTCCCAGGTAGTGCCACACAGCCCCCCTCCCAGGTAGTGCCACACAGCCCCCACCTCCTAGGTAGTGCCACACAGCCCCCACCTCTCAGGTAGTGCCACACAGTCCCCACCTCCCAGGTAGTGACACACAGCCCCCCACCTCCAATGTAGTGCCATACAGCCCACATCTCCCAGGAAGTGCCACACAGCCCCCACACCCAGGTAGTGCCACATAGCTCCCCATCCCAGGTAGTACCACACAGCCCCCTCCTCCGAGGTAGTGCCACACAGCCCCCTCCCTGGTAGTGCCACACAGCCCCCTTCTCTGATAGTGCCACACAGCCCCCTTCCCTGATAGTGCCACACAGCCCCCCTCCTTGATAGTGCCACACAGCCCCCCTCCCTGGTAGTACCACACAGCCCCCGTCCCTGGTAATACCACACAGCCCCCTTCCCTGGTAGTACCACACACCCTCCCCATGTAGGTAGTGATGTGGGGTTCCCTATAGGAGTGGAATCCCCAGCCACAGCATTGCCGATGCTCTGGCTGGGGATTCCGCTTCAGGGGTAACCCCTGACGTCACTGTCCATATATGGACAGTGTTGTCAGGGGCAACTCCAAAGCCATAGTCCTGGGCAGCGCACTACTAGCACTCTGCCTGGGACCCCTGCTCTGCTCCTGACATCACTGTCCATATATATGGATAGTGACGTCCGGAGCATAGCTGAAGTCCCGGGCAGAGCGCTAGTACAGGCTCTGCTCCAGTACTCCAGCTCTGGGGAAGCACCTGACATCACTGTCCATATACGGCTAGTGACGTCAGGGGCAACAACAGAGCCAAAGTCTCGGGCAGAGTGCTACTAGCACTCTGCCTGGGACACTGCTCTGCTCCTGACAACACTGTCCATATGTAGACAATGATGTCAGGAGCTTCCCCAGACACGGAGTCCTGGAGCAGAGCCGCTTGTAGCACTCTGCCTGGGACTCCTTTTCTCCCTCTGACATCACTTTCCACATATGGACATTGATGTCAGGGGCTTCCCTAGAGATGGAGTCCAGGCGCAGAGCCGCTAGTGCACTTCCTGGGACTTCTTCTCTCCTCCTGATCTCACTTTCCATATATGGACAGTGATGTCAGGGGCTTTCCCAGAGACGGAGTCCCGGAGCAGAGCCTCTAGCGATCTGCATGGGACTCCTTCTCTCCCTCTGACATCACTGTCCATATATGGACAGTGATGTCAGGGGCTTTCCCAGAGATGGAATCCTGGAGTCCTTCCGTTCATAAACCCGAAACCTGTAGGTGTACCCTGAGCTACTCTTGCACAGTTTGTACATTTTTATCCCATACCTTGCCCTCCTACTGATAATAACTTTGGAATGCTTTCACCTATCCAAGCGATTCTGAGACTGTTTTCTTGTGACACATTGGACTTTAAGTTGGTAAAATTTGGTTAATACATTCAGTGTTTATTTGTGAAAAACACCAAAATTTTGAGAAAATTTGTAAAAATTAGAATTTTTCTAAATTTAAATGTATCTGCAGGGGGGGGCTGTATGGCGTTCCCTACAGGGGGGGCTGTATGGCGTTCCCTACAGGGGGGGCCTGTATGGCATTCCCTACAGGGGGGGGCTGTATGGCGTTCCCTACAGGGGGGGCTGTATGGTGTTCCCTCCTGTAGGGAACGCCATACAGACTCCCTGTAGGTAACGCCATACAGTCCCCCCTGTAGATAACGCCAGACAGCCCCCTCTGTAGGGTACGCCATACAGCCCCCTCTGTAGATAACGCCATACAGCCCCCTCTGTAGATAGCGCCATATAGCCCCCCTGTAGATAGCGCCATACAGTCCCCCTGTAGATAACGCCATACAGCCCCACTGTAGATAGCGCCATACAGCCCCCCTGTAGATAGCGCCATACAGCCCCCCTGTAGATAGCGCCATACAGCCCCCCCTGTAGATAGCGCCATACAGCCCCCCCCTGTAGGGAACGCCATACAGTCCCCCCCTGTAGGGAACGCCATACAGTCCCCCCCTGTATGGAACGCCATACAGTCCCCCCCTGTAGGGAACGCCATACAGTCCCCCCCTGTAGGGAACGCCATACAGTCCCCCCTGTAGGGAACGCCGTACACCCCCCCCTGTAGGGAACGCCATACAGTCCCCCCTGTAGGGAACGCCATACAGTCCCCCAGTAGATAACGCCATACAGCCCCCCCTGTAGATAAGGCCATACAGCCCCCTCTGTAGATAGCGCCATACAGCCCCCTCTGTAGATATCTACAAAGGGGGCTGTATGGCGTTATCTACAGGGGGGCTGTATGGCGTTATCAAAAGGGGGGGTTTGTAAAAAAGGCACTATCTACAAGGGGGGGGGGTTGTGTGACACCCGGGGGAGGGGGGGCCCCAGTCAAAAGTTTGCTATGGGGCCCAGTCTTTCCTAGTTACGCCCCTGGGTCTTGTGGTGCCAAAACAGTGGAAACCCCCAAAAAGTGACCCCATTTTGGAAACTACACCCCTCAGGAAATTTATTTAGGGGTATAGTGGCCATTTTGATCCCACATGTGTTTTGCAGAAATTATTGGAAGCAGCCCGTGAAAATGAAAATCTAAATGTTTTTCAATAAAATGTAGGTTTAGCTAATTCTTTTGCATTTCCTCAAGAACTATAGGAGAAAAAGCACCTCAACAACTGTAGAGCAGTTTCTCCTGAGTAAAACAATAACCCATATGTGGTCATAAACGGCTATTTGGCATTCAGATTTTGCTGGATTGGTTTGTGGAGGCCATGTCGCATTTGCAAAGCCCCTGAAGGACCAAAACAGTGGGAACACCTCAAAAGTGATCCCATTTAGGAAACCACACCCCTCAAGGAACTTATCTAATGGTATAGTGGCGCATTTTTACCCCACAGGTTTTTTGCAGAAATTATTGGAAGTAGGCCCGTGGAAATTAAAATCTACATTTTTTTCCAATAAAATTTAGCTAGACCTCCATTTTTGTCATTTCCACAAGGACTAAAGAAGAAAAGGCACCCCAACATTATTAAAGAAAATTCTCCTGAGCACAGCAATACCACATGTGTGGTTATAAATTGCTATTTGGACACACGGCCGGGCTTAGAAGGAAAAAACTGCTATTTGGCATTCAGATTTTGCTGGATTGATTTGCGGCACAATGTCACATTTGCAATGCCCCTGAGTGACCAAAACATTGGAAACACCCCAAAAGTGACCCCATTTAGAAAACTACACCCCCTCAGGCAACTTATCTAAGGCTATAATTAGCATTTTGACTCCACAGGTTTTTTGTCTGAATTTATTTGAATTAGGCCATATTTACTGGTATTTTAATTTATAATGTGGGTGCATGTGTAAGTTGTGAAAAGAAAATCAGGGTATAATAAAAGGGTACATAAATAATAAAATTTATAATTCATGGATGTGTGGTAAGCCTTGAAGCAATCCTTTATGCACAGGCCAAGTTTTTCGGGGCAGGTGTCGCACTGATAAGTGGTGTCCCTTCTTATGTTCCTTTTGCTACACAATCTGCACCTTTTTTGGGATCTTCCCTTCTTTGCAGTTTGGGGAACGATGCCGGCAAAGTGTTGCCCTGGAACAATACGGGCTCCCTAGCCTTCAGCAGATGTGCTTGGGCCCTCCACTGCCTGATTTTCAAACACAAGCACCTTGATAATATTCTCTTGAAAATTAAGGAATGACCCTGTCCGGCATGCACATTTGGATAGCACGTAAGCGTTATACAATGCCATCTGTACCATGTGCACGGCCACTTTTTTGTACCACACCCTTGTTTTTCTCATGGCACTATGGGGCTTCAGCACTTGATCTGAGAGATCAACCTCTCCCCTGTACTTGTTATCGCCCACGATGCAATCTGGCTTACGGGTCACTGTAGTGGTACCTCGTACAGGAACAGGGGTGCTGCCATTCCCATGCATTGTGGTCAAGAGAAGGACATCCCTTATCTTTGACAAACAATACGTTCTCGCTGCATAATGCCCTGCTCTCACCCCTTCTGACACATTGGCCAAGCAGTGTTTTAGGGAGGCCTCTCTGGTTTTTGCACACCGTGCTACATGGGGCAGTTTTTCTGGGGGAGAGGCATTTAAATAGTGGGATGCTGGTGTAGAAGTTATCCACGTAATGTTGATAAACCTGATCCAGCAGTGGGTGCACCAAATCCCACACTGTTTTCCCACTAACTCCAAGGATGGGGGGGGGGGGGGGGGCATTCTGAAGGTTCAATCCTGGAGTCATTCCCTTTATAAAGCCGAAACCTGTAGCTGTATCCTGAGCTACTCTTGCACAGTTTGTACATTTTTATCCCATACCTTGCCCTCTTACTGGGCAGGTATTGGCAGAATTTTAGCCTACCCTTAAAATGTACAAGGGACTCGTCTATTACAATGTTCTTTTGGGGGGTATACGCTTCTTGAAATTTGGTGCAGAAATGATTAATGACTGGCCTGATTTTGAATAGGTGATCATATGTGGGGTCATCACGGGGCGGGCACTGTGCATTATCATTATAATGCAAAAATTTAAGAATAGCTTCAGAGCGTTTTCAGGACATTGCCATGCGGTAAATTGGGGTGTTGTACAAATTATCTATACTCCAGTATTGCCTGATCTGCGGCTCCTTTACTAGCCCCATATGCAGCAGAAGGCCCCAAAATTTTAGCATCTCCGCTGCATCTGTAATGTGCTTGATATGCCAATAGACTTAGCATATCAAATTGTAGTGAGACTTTCTCTTTAGAAGAATTGATGTTCATGTCTGCTCACCTTTAGGAGTGCTTCAAACTGAGTGTCTTCATGTACTGGGAGTTGGGTAGGGATGTCACATTCATTCTGCCCATGAACCACTAGGGTTTTTGTACCTATAGTAATTAAACTAAAACTTTTAGTATAACTGTAATATCTATTAATACTATAAATAGGAGCACTTGACATCAATGATCTTTGAGCACAACTTACCTGGCATAGATGCCGTCACCAGTAGTTTAACCTCACATTGCTCTTTTTTCATTGTTTGCTTCAGATCTTTAAAAAATAAACCTTCCACATACCCAACCACTTCCCACAAGAAGGTCAAGGTTGCGGAAATGGCATCCATTCCCCATTCACATGGCGTACGTACAAAATACATGATTAGGCCGACCTAATGTAAAATTAACACAAAACACCACAAATTAGTGAATAGAGCCCATAAGTCAAATATTTTTTAAACCAAGATACAACCACAACAATGCGATCCATGAAATCTCACCAAGTAGTTAAACAGAATGTGTGACGTTTGAGCAGGGAAATCTCCGATGTTCAAAAGCAGCTTTCTCAACATATAGATTAGTTCATCCTGAAACAATTATCAGGACATATTGCTGGTCACTTGCATTATAATAGTATAATGTTTTATAGATATTACACAGGAAGCATAGAGAAAATGTTACCTGTCGATTACTAATAGTTAACTTTTCCAGGAAATGTCTCAGGACAGTGGACGGATCTTCAATTAAACAATTCCAAAGCACTTGTTGAGCTACAGCACTCACTGTGGGAACAATACAAGTCTGTGCTATTATGGGATGTATTCTCTTGGCAATTTTTATATTATCTAACATTGTACTTGCAGCACAATAAGTGATTAAGGTCAAAATAATAAGAGAACAATCAAAAAGTTCACATTTAAAGTGTACCTATCCATTTAAAAAATATATAAATTGGTCCAATTCTGTGCTGTTTAATTTCATAATATATCTCTTTTGGGTCAGTGCTCTTTCTTTATCTTATAAATTCCCGGCTTTCCTTCACACAGCCATAAAGGTAAAGGATAAAATACTGGTCGCCTACAGTCACCACTAGGTGGAGCTTACTAAAGACAGATTTTTTTCTATTGTGTTTCATGGGAGCTCCTCTCCGATTCTCTCATTCATTCATACAGATGGTTAATTCATAAAGTAAATAGTGTGAGCTGTGAATTAGGGCAGGGGACTCCATATGAACAGGTTACTTACATTTTTCTTTAATACAATTGTTGAAGAAAAATTTTACTACCTCTTAAGGTTTCTAAACACACTTGTTTCATTTTGTTTTGAGGATTTAAGAGCTTTGACTGCCTGAGTGTATTATTTTTAAGAGCTGACCTGCCACTCCATCTTCACGAACTTCTCCATCCTCCATCAGATGAACAATGGGCAGCACAGCAGCACAAATGCATGCTGGGAAAACAGGTTGGGGCGGTTGAGACACATGATGATTTGCATTATGTTCTGTTGCATGTTCCTCATCTGAAATAAATAAATGTACCAGTATATGACCAGAAAGATATAGCATCTGAGCTTTTTTGGCAAGGACTCACCTTCAGCACTCACAGCAGAGCGAATGGACCACACAGAACCACGGCGGAATGAATAATTGCGGTGAGAGGTACTTGAAGTGCAAGATGGACTCACTGACAGACGACGGGAATTCAGATTGGTGGCTTCTTCTACTGGCAATCAAGAATAAAGAGGTGAAACCTGCTCTACTACTGAAAATCATGTTTGTCCAGTTTGGATCCCCACATAGTAGCCAGTAAGTAATTACAATAAAACATCAAGAACATAACCCTGTCATAATTGTAAAATTCACCAAAAAAATCATACCAGAGATCGCTGTATTACTTGTTTTAATCTAAGTTTTAACAATGCGATTGAGTGCTCAAATAAAAGGCTCCATGTATATCACTGGGACACAGCTAAATATCAAAAAATATTCATCTACTGAGAAGATCCATGTACTATATGTTTTAACATAAAAAGAAACAAACTTAACTAAATGAGGGAAGGCTAAAAAAAAAAAATGCAATTATATTTTAGCTAGCTTATATGGGAAAAAACGATGTATTGATGCGTGCTAGAATTATGTATACAGTGGAAGTTATGGAAATTCTAAAAGATGGTAAGGGCCACAAATTTTTACGGCCTACAACACTACAACAGGACAGCCATATACTTTGTTAGTTCATCTTGAACCAAGGGTATTTTCCAGGGACAGAAAATTTTGGGCGTAATAATCTTCCTAATTTACAGTCTGTATTAAATCGGGACGCTATTGACACTACCTCTGCCTCGCTGGAAATTCTGCTTTTCCTGAATTTCTTTTTACTTCTTACACAGGCTCGTGCACGAGCAATAGTACACACACAGTCCTGTGTCGATACCTCACTTACTTACTTACGTCACGCTAGTGTGATGTTCTCTAGTAATTATTCCGCCCCCTCTATCTGTCTATTCGCCCTCCCTACTAGTTCTCCCTTCCCCTTGATTTTCTTATCCCGCGCACCTGCTTTCTCTGCGTGCGGTCACAGAACCAGGTGACCGCACCTCAGCTAGATAATCTAATCCCCATCATCAATGTATATACCATCGGGGCGGGCAGTGCTCTGGCACTGAGGATATTTTTATCACTGGCGCGTGCTCATTAGTAAGACCACCCATATACCGGATATTTACATGCCTTGCACTCCGTTAACGGGTGGAAAGTAAACAAAATGATAAATTATTCCACAACCAAGAGAGCAGGATTACATTAGATGTAAGAAATGCATGTAAGGTAAACTAAAAGAAATTCCTTGGCCGGAAAACCCCTTTAAGTAGCTGACAATATCTATCATTTATTTTTTATTGAGTGCATACATGACCTAAAAATAAATCTGAAAAAAATTAAGACTTTTGAAGCCATAGCACACCTTCTTCCTCCTGCTCAGAGTTAGGGGAGCAGGTTGGCTCATAGCATGCCTCTTGTGTCACTGGTATGGCTGTGATAAGACTGGCCTCTCTGCCTAGACGCTTCTTCTCTTCTTCTTGTTGGAGATTCTTGAGAATATGCTCAGCCCGCTGGTGGGATCGTGACACAGCACGAGCAGAGAAAGATTTCTGTAGTTTTTTATTGAAAAGAGTAAGCACAATAAAAAGTTTTCTCATCTTATAAGGCAAAACTAATCATATATAAGGTAATAGCATGAAGAGTTCTCTGGTCTTAGTAAATTATGCCTAAATTACAGAGCAGATAAAACTTCCATTCTGTAATAGACCAAGCATTTAAACATGGTCCCTAAGAATAGGTCCCTGGGACCATGATGTGCAGAGAGTGTTGTTTCTTTACATAGGCTTCCTACAATCTATCCCCACACAGCTATTCTGTAAGGATATGAAACATACATTGCAGTCAGTTGACATATCTCACCTCTATAGAAGCCAGGAGGTCTTTTGTGGGAAAGATGCTTTACAAACACTCTCCGCACACAGCAGTACCCGTAATTTGCTTTTGGTTACAGCATATGAAGACTTTCTCCATTTAGTACAGACAGTGTATAATACAGGTTATGTACTATGAAATTTAGCCACTTACAGATTGGTCCTCACTAATTGGGTCTTGAACGCTTCCACTGCTCTGGGGAACCCAAGGTGGATCAAACATTGGAACAGACGGCATACCCAAGATCGGAGAGGGTAATGTAAAGTTAATGCTGGGAGGAGGAATCTGTAAAATGAGAATGAGCACTTTCAGGGTTGGTAAAGTTGAGAGTTCCCAAAATTTGCTACACAACATTCAGACAATAGAGATTTCAAACCTTATAAATTTGTTGCGCTCCTTCCTCCATTCTTGGCCACACCTGATATCTGAACCTCCAGAGTGTGTGGAATTTCAGAATAGCATTCAATCTCTGTCCTGTCTCTGGATGCTGGAACTCAGACGTTAGCATCTCAGAGACTGCATCTGGTACCTTCACAGCACAAAGCAGGAACATGGCAGCTGCAAGAGTATTTGTTGATATACATCATGTATAACCTGTGCCAGAGTTTTGCATTTCTTTATCTACAGTAGTTGCACATTACAGTGTATCTAACCTTGATGTACAATATGCATAATATGTGTAATGGTAATAAGTAAGACATATTGAAGGATAACACATTTAATATAATGTATATTTTTCCTCTCACAGAAAATCTCTCACCTGCAGCTCCTGCCATATGCTCATCCACACTCAACAGGAGCTCCCAAGCAGCTGGCTGTATGTCCCCATACATTTCCTCTGTTAAGATGGGAGCTGCTTTGATCAACAAAGACAGAGGAGCAGGAGACAAGCTCATAACCTAAAACGCACAAAAAGTTCACATGAATATACAAAAGAACCCGACACAAGAAGCAATATTTAATGGATATCCAAAGTTAAAGGGGTTTTCCCATATTAAAATTAACTGGGTATGTACAGCTACCTCTCAGGAACCGGAATTTCTATCTACAGGATTGATAAGGGTCCCAGAGTTTCAAATGATCACACATTTATGACATATGAAATTGATATACAATTAATAGGTGTGGTAGGCTAAAAAAAAACTTTAAAACTAGCTAATACTTCTTGGGAAACCTCATGAAGTAAAAAAAGATTATAAAAATACATTTTTCAAATATACAGTACTGTGCAAAAGTCTTATGCAGTTTTGGAAAAATGCTGCAAAGTAAGAATGCTTTTAAAAATAGAAGTGTTAATGTTTTTGTTTTATCAATTAACAAAATACAAAGTGAATGGACAGAAGAGAAATTTAAATCAAATCAATATTTGGTGTGACCACCCTTTGCCTAAAAAGCAGCATCAATTCTTCTAGGTACACTTGCACAAAGTCATGACTTTTGTAGGATTATAGTCAGGTGTATGATTAACCAATTATACCAAACAAGTGATAATGATCAGCATTTTCATATGTAGGTTTAAACACAGTCAATAACTGTAACAGAAACAGCTGTGTAGGAGGCTTAAAACTGGGTTAGGAACAGCCAAACTCTGCTACAAAGGTGAGGTTGTGGAAACAGACTGGGGTTTCAAGATGTGCTGTTCAAGCTCTTTTGAAGAAGCACAAATAAATGGGCAACATTGAGGACCGTAGATGCAGTGGTCGGCCAAGGAAACTTAGTGCAGCAGATCAAAGACACATCATTCTTTCTTCCCTTCAAAATTGGAAGCTGTCCAGCAGTGCCATTAGATCAGAACCGGCAGAAACCAGTGGGGCACAGGAATACCCATCTACTGTTCAGAGAAGTTTCTGGCCAGAAGTGGTCTTTAATAATGTGTGTCTGCAGACTACAGTGAAGCATGGTGTGGGTTCCTTGCAAGTTTGGGGCTGCATTTCAGCAAATGGATTTGGGGATTTCGTCAGGATTAATGGTGTCCTCGATACTAAGAAATACAAGCAGATACGTATCCATCATGCAATACCATCAGGGAGACTTCAGGACAACGACCCAAAACATACAGGCAATGTCATTAAGAACTATCTTCAGCATAAAGAAGAACAAGCAGCCCAGCAAGTGATGATATGGCCCCCACAGAGCCCTGATCTCAACATCTTTGTGTCTGTCTGGGATTACTTGTAGAGACAGAAGGATTTGAGGAAACCTACATGCACAGATTTCTGTGGTTAGTTCTCCAAGATGTTTGGAACAACCTCCCTGCCGAGTTGCTTCAAAAACTGTGTGCAAGTGTACCTAGAAGAATTGATGCTGTATTGAAGGCAAAGCGTGGTCACACCAAATATTTATTTGATTTAGATTTCTCTTCTGTTCATTTACTTTGTATTTTGTTAATTGATTAAAAAAATATTAACACTTCTATTTTTGAAAACATTCTTACTCTGCAGCATTTTTCCACAACTGCCCTAAACATTTGCACAGTACTGTATATAATTAGGAAATTTCATCTCTAATTTGACCCTTTCAAATACCTGAGATGACCTCAGCTGCTCTCCACAGGCAGCAGTGAGCAGTCCACATCTCACAGTTTGACAGCTCTGTGAGACTTCCTGCTCCTGAGCTGAGAACTATATAACTATGTAACTGTGAAGCTGGGTAATCTGAAGAGGTAAATCCTGTCACTGCTTTCTCCCCAGTGTGTGACTGTTGCTGACTCTCTGTCTATGTAGTGAGAGAGGCCCCCTGCACATGGCCGTAGCCGTTTGTATGGTCTGTGATTGCGGCACAGACGGGCCATCGACTGTCACCTGCCATTGTCACGCATCACCTGTCATTTGCGGGCCCTGCTCACATTAAAAAGTATAGAAACCTAGTCTACGGCCCAGACACTTACCCATAAATATACGGGAAGGTGTCCGTGGCCCATAGAAATAAATGGATCAGTATTTTTATCCGCAATTACGGATCTGTAATTGCGGATAATAATTACGGTCGTGTGCCTGAGGCCAAACTCAGATTAACCTATACCTCCAAACATTTACGGGAAAGTTTTAGCCAATTAAGGAATACGCCAATTGTGGGCTCAAGGTCTAGGCACATTTTTCATTTTTTCATCTCAGTATTCTGTATCGTACAACCTTTTTTATTTTTGCATCAATGCTGCTAAATGAGGCCTTGTTCTTTGTGGGACATGTTATACTTTCTATTTTTACCATTTTGTAAAATGTATTGTATGCATTAGTGTTTAATTTTTATTAATTATCTTTGGGGGCTACAAGCAAAAAAAGGCAATTCCTCCATATTTTTTTTATGTCATATGTATTTTATTGAATAATATATATTTCATTTAGAAAAAAATTATTTTGTGTGTCTTTGTCTTTTTTATTTATTTATACAAAACTTTTTTATTATTTTTCAATTTTTTTGTCCCATATGGGGACTTTTTTGTTTATTCTTTTATTTACAATATACTGACATACTGCTGCATGACAGCATATTGTGTCTGTGCATAAAAAAATATGCATAGGTGCCTTCTGTGCAATTTTTTTGTTACATTTTTTACGTTTCATATTTTTACTGAATAATTAGTATTTTAGTTATAAAGGTCAAATTTGATGGCCCAATGGCAGACCTGGGGACCTTTGTTAGGTTTTCCAGGTTGTCATAGTGACCCATCAGCACCCTGTGAATGGAGCAAATAAAAATAGCCATCACTCATGTCTTGATTCAAAAACCTAGTGGATTCATTCCCGTTGTGCAACATTTCTGCTCAGAAGGCTTATTAAAGCCTTATTAAGAAAGGCTGCTGAGCCGAAACATGGCACGACCAGATAGCTAGGTTTCTTTGCATCAAGACCTTAGTGCTGTCTATTTTTGTTTGCTTGGTGGTATTGTATCAGGGTCAGTTGGCCAGAACCCCTGTGAGGACCTGCACCAAGCACATCATAGTGACTTTGGCTTTGAATGGGGTCCATTTCCTCTTATTAGTGATGGGCTGACAGAGGGAGCCCCCTCCTTGTGTCAAACTCTTTTGGTGCATCGATTGCTTTTTGATCCTGACCATTAAAGCAGGATGTCGGCTGTGCCGCACCATCACTGCACCGTAATAGTACGACAGCTCGTGGGAATGTATTATTACAAGGCAGTGCAGGAAGGGGTTAAGGAAGATATTTCACAGGAGAGAAAACTTTTCTCTATATGGAAGTCTGCGCTCTAAGAGTAGACCTGCAGCTGGCATGCCAAAGACCAACCTCACAAAACATTGGAAAGGTGGCCATCTCCTCGTAATTTCCGAGATTATATATCTCTGGACTAGCATTGGAAGTAGGCGTTAATAGAGTGGTTGCTCTTCCCTGACTGATCATCTTCAACCAATATAAACCGTACAGGTCCTTCCTTTGCAGCTAAAATAGCCTCCACTTTACTGTAACGGCTTCCCATTAGATTTTAGATCATGACTGCTGAGATCGTCATCCAATCAGCCACAAGAGACTTAGTGAAGTCAGTCACTTATGTTATACAAAAGGCCTTATTTGCAATGACTATTCCAAATCATACAAAGATAAGGTCCATGCTCTGTGCAGCAAGTTCTTGTACACAAAATTGAGCATATCATTTTTTAATAGATCTCACTTTGGGCAAGGGGGTACTGTCATGTTAAAAATGGAAAGGACCCCTTTTAAACTGGTGCCTCCAAGTAGGAAGCAAATATATTTCTAGAAAGTTATTGTATACTGTAAAATAAAGACAATGGCCACCGCAGAGGTCCCGGAAGCTAAGCAGCAGGGATGTTCTCCCAAGACATAAGGATAGAGGCAGGATGAGCCTTCTGGGTACGTCCCATCAAAAATTTTGAGAACGTTTGCTACATTGTCCTTTACTATGCCCACATCCTGGATAATAATTAATTGAAACCACTCTTTACCCTCTTAGGGGTACACACTGTGTTTTTTGTCAGGCAGAAAAAAAATCGACCACAAAATTCCTTCAGAATTTGTGAGGCAGATTTTGAGATGCCAGCGATTTTTTAATTATTTTTTCGCCTATTTTGTGCCATATTTTGCCCACGTTTTTTTAATCAGTTAAATCTAATGCAACTTTTTAATGCCTCCCATTAATTTCATTTGGACGTCAGAGGCAGAAACCACTCAAAGAAAGAGGTGTCCCTTTCTTTTTCCGCAAGCTGCAACGCGTACGCTCTCTGCAGAACGACAATACTGCGGGAGTATCGTCGGGAGTGGGAGTATATGCGGGAGTATCGTCGGGAGCGGCGACATCGGAGATGTGCACGTGAACGGGCGTGCACAATCTGCTCTCACACAGTCCGTAGCTGATTTGACAGTGTCAGAGTGATAAGTAACACGCCCCCATGCCATTTAGAAATAAAGATATGCCCCATTGACAGTTCAGGGGGTTATTTACATATCGGGTGCCAAATATAATGGCACCGATATCTAAATAACGGAGGAGGATAGGAAAATGTTTTAAAGTGAGACAAGGTTTGTGAAGCCCTGCCTATTACATGCTGCACTCAGCTGCACATGTTTGGGCAGGTGAAAGGTTCCCTTTAAAGGAGTGGTCCAAGACTTTAAGAAATAGGCTGCCGGATATGTGCCGTACATGCCAGCATCACTGCTGTGGCCAGTGATTGGCTGCAGCGTTCACGTGGATGTACGGTACGTCAATAATACAGGAAAATAAACGAAAACCGGCGGGAACCACAGGAGCATCAGAGCTGGAGCAGAGGCGATTAAACAGGTAAGTATTGCTTCTTTTTTTTATTTGAAGACATCCTGCAGTCTGTTTAATTTTCTTATACTGAGTGGGTTTTTTTTTGTCTTCACTATCCTTTTGTCCCCCTCTTCTTTTTTCCATTTTCTTTCTACTGTGATGCAATTATCTGTTTGGCCTTAGGGCCCTGTGATATCCATACTATCCACCTAGTTCTTTGTTTTCCAGATGAAACCAAAATGGACTTATGTCCTTGTGTTTGATAGACAGACAGATAGATGGATGGATAGGTAGATAGATAGATAGATGGACGGACAGACAGACAGATATGAGATAGATGGATGGACAGACAGACAGACAGACAGATAGATAGATAGATAGATAGATAGATAGATAGATCACTTTGAAAGGGTAAGAATTCAAGTCTCAGTGTTGTGCAGGAATGGAATTGACAACTACTCTGCTGCCCCTACATTTTTGGTAGTAGAGCAAAGTATCTTCCTCTTAGCGGAAATTTTTTGTATTTCATGACCATCCTCCTGGACAGGGAAGCTCTGCTAAAACTAGAGTTTACTATTGTGAAAGACCATTAGCGTTTTTTACTGAGACCATGATTGATTTGAGGTCTTGTGCAGATCACCGTAGTCACCTTCTATTCTGCAGATGTAGAGTGAGTGCCAGCAGCACTTCTGCTATTACAACATGTAGTAGAAGATGGCCTCTGGTTCGCAGCATTGGAGGGTTTAAGGTTTTTACATGTAATAGATTTTGACACACGTTATTACTAACAACTACATGGTATACAAAAGTATAGAAAAGTATAATGTACCTGGTGCCTTATATACTTCAGCATCCCACTGTCCTTCTTCCCCTCCAAGTTTGCTTCTGTGACCCTCTTCTTTAGAGATGGTGTTCGAAGGCAGGATTTATCAGAGCACTATGTGAACAAAGCACAATATTCAACGATAACATTATAAGGAGATTCCTGCAACTTTGTTTGTATTTAAATACTAAGTCTCATGCTAAAAATTAAAGATAATCGTCTTTGACTGCAAATCAGGGATCTTGCAGCTTTCACAGCTTGCAGCTGTATGATTCTCCATTTCAAAAAGACTCAGTTATATTTAAACTCAGTTTCTATTGAAAACGACTGTTTACAATGAAATTTTCAATCATAGATTTCATCAGTCAGCCGTAACGTAGCTATTGGTTTTGCAGGGGTAGCAGTTTCAACTGATCCCTACACCAGTGGTCCTATCGGCCCTGATGTAACATAGGAGAACAATAGCACTATAGTCAGGGGATATGGGGGCTCCATGACATATTAATATTATTATTGCACATTCCATTATATTGTATATACATTCTATATTGTGTGGTGTAATTAAATACTTGGTAAAGCAAAGCTGACACCTGTTGGATAATAGGCCTACATGACAATTTTTCTTGGCCCAAGATTTCAAACTACACCTCGGCAGGTCTTAAAATATGAAAAACTTGAAAAAAGATTCTGCAAATATTTAACCACACTTTATATGATATATTTATTCTTGACACATGAATTAATATTTAAAACCAAATAATGTACATTCTGCGTTTACACTTTAATAAAGCTTTGATGGAATAAACAAACCTCTTTCACTTTTTTGCCTCTGAGTCCGGAACCAATACCCAGGTTGTCCTCCTTGAGTGAATCCACGGTGTCTCCATAAAGCAATTTAATGGCTCTTACCAATCGAGAACATGAACGGCTGTGGTGTAGATAGCAGTGTGGGTGGCAGTAATCCACATGGGTACAAATGAAGCTTTGTTGGTTGCATAGCAAGATCATAACCTAAAAGTATTAAATAATATGTAAGTTAATACAAATTTTTTCTGCATGTTCCTATATCAGTTCATCTGTTTGCACAATTTCACCTATATCTGATCCTATATTCATGATTGTAACTTTACCAAGAGCTGAAATAGTAGCTACTATGAGTCCCAGAGGATGACATGCGACTACGTAGGGTCAGAAACATTCCTTTTTGTGGGGAAAAAAGCTCAGTTTTGGATTTTTGCTAAGCATCATATAAAGGACAGTTGAGGTGCTGGGACCTACAAAGAATTAGGAAACCTGAGAATTCCTGCAAGGTATTTTTTTTTATTACACTTACACATACCTAATGTAGACTTTTTCCAAACCTCACCAATACATGTTACAGACTACTTACATGCAACCAAGACATATTACGGTGGTAGCTTTCTTCCGTGTTGCTTCCATCAGGCTCAATACTGGGCTCACTAGTGCTCCAAGGGCTCCCTTCTTCTCAAAAACAAACATTAAATAAGCCATAAGCCATTACACAACCAAAACATTTCACAAATCTTACATTTTTACCTAAAGTCCCAGCCATGCACTGATGATTTCACGACAGAGCGACACAGCACATCGACCCAACTCCCACCCCCTCTGATCATTGGCTGGGGTGGCAAAGACAAGCACATCTATTGGCACATGTCCCCTTTATTCAAGGGGATGGGACAAAAATGGAGAACGAATTCCGTGCATCTCAGAGATGCTGCAAACCATACAATTGATCTGCAATAATCTATGCTGAAATTTTTTTCTATGTACTATCATTGTAATAATAATATTAATACTTATTATAAAAAAATCTCCAGAGGTAGGAGATAATCTTGTGATATTGTACACATGTTTATATATATATATATATATATGACTGTATGATTTTGTTGTAGAAAGCTGTCTCCATTTATTTGTGCTGGTTATGAGGGTGCTATATGGATTTATATAAAAATCCTAATAGCAATATATTTTTTACAGAAAAAAAATATACATCTGTTGTTATCCAGTTTGACTACCACTCATTACATATGCCTTCAATATGGATATTTAAGAGTGATGCTAACAACTGAAAATGATAGACTGTATATTAGGTCTATTGTATAATTCTTTATTTATTACAGAAAGGGAAATATTAATTTAAAGCTTATCTTAAATGTGTTGCCTCTCAAAGATATCTAATCCCCAGTCAGTGAGGATGGGTACTGAAACTTGCTTTTTCTTTAAAAGGATATTAGAAGATGTATTTTTGTGCCTCCCCTTAAATTTTCTTCTCTGATTTACCTATGTCAGTAACAGTGTCCCTGCTCTGTGACAGCTGGATGTCCTCATTCTCGGACCCTGAGTCCTGTCGTGTTAGTTTGGTGCTCTTTAGGCTGCCGGCCCGGCGAATGCTGGACAGGGAGCCCCCTTTCTTCACCCGGAAACTGCGGGTTCCTTTAATCTGGAGCAGGCGGGAGCCTCCTATCCTGATCTTCCTGCTGGGAACTGTATTGAAAGAACACAAGAGGATTTTTTTCCCTCTTCTATGATTGTTTTTATACATCTTTTTAGATTTTTTGTATTTCTTGCACACATCTATAATCTAATCTCTTTTCACTCAGATATTAGGAAAAAATGTATTGCATGGAGCAAAGAAAGTTGCGCAAAGTAATAACCACAATGTCTTCAGAAGATAAAAAAATCAAACAGACTTCAAGGCATAGACGTGTACCAAAATGAGGTATATAGTATTGAGACACTAAGCATTGGTATAGCTGACATCTTGAGTGGAAGAGTAACAACTAAAGGGAGTCTGTCAGATGCTTTATGACTACTGTGCTAGTACCAGCGCTGCTTAGGGGATTTAAACACATGAGCCGACATAACTTTGTGGCCACAGAGATACTTAGCAGTGCAGAGAAAAAGAACTTTGATTGTGTATGCAAATGAGCTTCAAAGTGCCCTGAGGGCGGTGCTGAGTCCTCAGGGTGCTTTCAAGCTCATTTGCATATGGAATCAGAGCTCTTTTTTCTGTGCATTTCTAAGTCTATCTGCAGCCAAACAAGTACAGTGTGTTTGCACATGTGTTTAAGTCCCCAACCCAGCGCTGGTATTAGCATAGTAGTCATAAAGCATCTGACAGACTCCCTTTAATAATTAGTATGTGAACAGGGAGCTTATTAGGAGTAAAATTATGCATTCCCTGGAAACCCATATAACAGGTTTAATAAAAAAAAATATTGCTAGGCTTTGTTCACTCATGGTAAAAAAAAAGGAAATATGACAGACATATTTCAAGTCAGTGGAATCTGTCAAGATCTGTTAGGATGTAAGATCTGTAATAAGTACCAAGGATCCAATAAAAATGTATGATGCTCTACTGCATATGTTGTCCCACTGGTCTGCATAGTGTTAATCTATTTATAAATGCTTCTATTGCCAATTCTATAATGAAATATACTTTGTTTCACTTAAAGAGGCTCTGTCACCAGATTATAAGTGACCTCTCTCCTACATAATCTGATCGGCGCTGTAATGTAGATAACAAGAGTGGTTTTTATTTTGAAAAACGATCATTTTTGAGCAAGTTATGAGCAATTTTAGATTTATGCTAATTAGTTTCTTAATAGACAAGTGGGCGTGTTTTTACTTTTTGCCAACTGGGGGTTGTACAGAGGAGTGTATGACGCTGACCAATCAGTGACCAATCAGTGTCCTACACTTCTCATTGTTCCAGCCCATTGTTACAGTGTGATTGTGCAGTGAAAGAAGCTGGGCTGGAACAATGAGAAGTGCAGGACGCTGATTGGTCACTGATTGGTCAGCGTTATACACTTCTCTTCACAACGCCCAGTTTGTAAAAAGTAAAAACACGCCCAGTTGTCTATTAAGAAACTAATTAGCATAAATCTAAAATTGCTCATAACTTGCTCAAAAATTATCGTTTTTCAAAATAAAAACCACTGCTGTTATCTACATTACAGCGCCGATCAGATTATGTAGGAGTTAGTGCACTTATAATGTGGTGATAGAGCCTCTTTAACGATGAGGCTGTGTAAGGGGCAGGAGTTCAGCTTAGGTTCTCAGGTGTCTACAAACAAATTTTTCACAGGGCAGTTTAATTCTGTTCAGATCTTTCCTTCTACTATTTAAATTTTTCCTATGATATTAATATGTCCCCATATGTTAAAAAGGTCGTTTTTTCAAAAGTTGTGACGTAGTGATTTATATTTTAGTTATTATTTTCAAAGTCTATGTGAGAAGGTTGACATGCCAGCTTTAGCATGCATTTATTACTAATTCGTTGGGCATATGGAAGAGACAAATAACACAATTTTTACATGTTTTATGTATACTTAATGTTTCTATAGAAAATAAGTGAACCTTTACAATACTGACTGAAGTGCGGCGCTGCTGTTTTGCATTACATATAAAGTCATATTAAACTTTATAATTCTAACTATATATTTATACACTATATGCTCATATGTATATGAGGACCAATATTGCCATTCTTTTAAATGCATTTTTCAGTAATTTTCTATTGTTAACTGCTAAGTTATTTAAACTTTGTTTAAACTTTTTTAGAAGAACAGGGGCAATGAAACTTTTATTTTATATTTCTGTAGGTCTGCATCAGATATAGCATTTGAATTGGTTCTCCTTCTTTATAAGTTATACACGCACATGTACAGTATATCACATTGCTGTTTATGCCATAAATATCGTTCCACCAAACTCAGATGTAACATCATAATTTTTAAAAGGAAACTCAATTTATAGAAGAAAAGCTGAGATGAAAATTATTGCTCTGTTTTGGAAATATCTTCTATAAATTGTAATTAGCATGATCATAATAATTAAAGAGCATCTGTCAATAAAATGCTGTTTAGCTGTGTATTTGAGCAGTAAACCATAGATCTGTTGTGGCTAAATATTAGATCGCTATGGATCTACTGGTTCTCACATCGGAGACCAATAGATTTCAATGTTAGGCCACCTAGATGTTTTCCTGTTGGCTTCAGTTATCTTTTTCTAGCGAATTTCAAGTAAAATAATATAGAGACTCAAGAGTTCTGACTAGTGGTATTATCTTGTGTGAGTCTGACACACTATGATCACTCTATACACTGTAGCACAAAGCCGGACAGAGTGAAGGAGCAGCACATTCATGTATGAAGAAGTTATGGCATTGTATCAAGTGTAATTAGTAACTCATTTTAGTTGCTATCAATATTTTGAGGGCACTGTGGCATCTGAAAAATGGGCAGCATCCTCTGCACACCCCATATGCCTGATCCTGGTCCCACCAAAGCGCCACAAAAAAGTTTGGTCACTCCTACTCTAAATGCTAACAGCTGATTGGCCTTTCATGTGACCTCATATTCACATTGAACAGTCATTGAAAGATGACCACACCCCTTAGACTCACTCATAAATAGAACATTTCCTGAAAATTACACAATGGGACACTAAAAATTAAGATACTTTGGGGGATATCTATTAAGACTGGCTTTTCATACACCAGTCTTTATATTATGATTGGAGTAAGATGCGTATAATTTAATTAGAGGCGCACGTCTCTTATTGAATTAGGCGCATCTCTGACTGTCTGTGCATCAAAAAGGGAAATCTCAGACAGTTACGAAATGGTGGGGGATGCTCTTTAAAAAAGGCTTCATATACAAGCCTCTATATGAAGAATAATCTGGTAACATTCACAAACAAGGACAAACTTTAGAAATTAAAATATGGAAAATGAATATACGTTATTAGGATCTCCGTAGGAAACCATATCTACATTTAATTGTATGATTCTTTGTTTATTATGATAAGTACATAAAATTTCTGATATCTTTTCTCTCAAAATATGAGGATTTTTATGCGCTCATATGCACTTTCATAATGTTTTAGCTAATATTTGGTTTATCCAATAAAACCATTTGCGCTAATGCTGCAGTGATTGATTGGAAAGAGTTTGATGAAAGGATATGTCTGTGTGATATATAAACTTTGCATGTAATTGTCAGCTGCTCATTAAACTTTTTGTACCTTATTTTACGAAAACAATATAAGGTTTAAAAAGTTTACAGAATCAGCCTCTATCACACGTATTGCAATAAGATATACAAACATCAAAAAATTATATTTAGAAAAAAAAGGTCTTTTGAAGACAGCACCGCGGAATAAAAAAATAAATTAAAAGACACCACTCACCTAAAATGGACAAAAAGTGGCACAAAACAAGTTTATATGTACTGGACGTACTCTGACCTCCGCTCACTTCTCATATATTAGCAATTACTGATAAACACAGGTTGTTTATAATGGTTGACAAAACAAAACTTTAGGCAATTCATTTTAATTACATTGTTTTTGGAGGCCAGAGAGGTTGGATATGATGTTAACCAATTTAACAAGCAATGGAATCTGTGAGAAGCCTTTTTCTTAACAGAAAGCTTAACACCACTGAAATAGACATTTAAATGTGTGTACAACTACAGAATAATTTAAACATAGCTATAGTAAAACGCAAGTATTGGATATGGCAGTCTTAACCATTGTTACACAATATATGGGGTCTCCACAATAGGCATTTAAAGAACTTGACCAATCTTTAGAATAGGCCGTTAATGTATGATCAGGGGGATCTCACCATCGGGTCTCCCTCTAATCAGCAGAATGAAGGGACAGCGCTACTTTTCACTGCAGTGCCCGAAACAAGGCCGTCCAGACAGGTATGGTTGTGCCTGGTACTGCAGCTCAGCTACATTCACTTGAATGGGCTGAGCAGCAGTTCCAGGCACACCAGCACTCGTATGGATGATGCTGTACCAGGTACTACAGTGAAGAGCACCACTGCCCCTTTGTATTGCTGATCTGGTGTGCCCGGGGTGGGACCCCCAGGTATCATATATTGTGGCCTATCGTAAAGATAGGGGACCAATTAAAAATCCTTAAAACCTGCTTTAAGAGCATCTTGTAGCGTATATAACAAAGTTTATTAGCTTTGGTCCATCTAAAACACTTTGCCTATAAATACGGCTTGCCAAAAGATTTTTCTAGTCTCCAAATTAACTTTCTTATTACACTGCTGTGTATCAGAGAATTATGTGCTAGAAAATTGGATCTGCTTGAAATAGATTGGTGGATATCACACTTGTTCATACAGGTTACGCTTATTTAAAACATGTACAGCAGACCCTCTGTTCCACCAGATTGTATTCTCACACCCTATACAACACCAGCAATAGCTCTGGATGTGGTGCCTCTTATTAGATAACGCTTACAATGTTGCAAAAATCAGAAGTGTGGAGGGACAGACATACAATATTTTGAGGTAGAATATTTTTTTTACTATAGCTAACTGAAAATCTGTTGATTGAATATTTGATCAAACATGAAATTACAAGGTGAATATAAGTTTTATGATTTATTTGGGGGCATTATAACTGAATAGGGGCACTATCAACAGAGGTGGACTTTGTGGGACACTATCTACAGGGAACCTTGTGTATGGCACTATTCTACCAGTGGCACTGTGTGTAGTATTATCTACAACGGACATTATGTGTGGCACAATCTACCAGGGGCACTGTGTGTGGCATTATCTACCAGAGGCACTGTGTTTAACTATTTACCAGGGGCACTGTGTGGCATTTTCTACCAGGGGCACTGTGGGTGGCACTATCTACCAGGGGCACTGTGTGTATGGCACTATTTAACAGGTGAACTGTGCGTATCACTATCTACCATGGTCACTGTGTGTGGCATTATTTACCAGGGGCACTGTGTGCATCATTATCTACAAGGGGCACTGTGTGGCACTACCAGCGGTACTGTGTGTGGCACTATCAACCAGGGTCACTGTGTGTGGCATTATCTACCAGGGGCAATATGTGTGGTATTATCTACCAGGGGCGCTATGTTTGGTATTATCTACCAGGGACATTGTGTGTGGCACAATATACCAGGGGTGCTGGGTGTGTGGAATTATCTACCAGTGGTACTGTGTGTGGCATTATCTACCAGGGGCACTATGTGTTGACCTATTTACCAAGGGCACTATGTGTGGCATTATCTACCAGAGGCACTGTGTGTTGCACTATTTACCAGAGGCACTGTGTGGCATTATCTACCAGGGACACTGTGGGTGGCACTATCTACCAGGGGCACTGTGTGTGTGGCACTACTTAACAGGTGAATTGTGTGTGTCACTATCTACCATGGTCACTGTGTGTTGCACAATCTATCAGAGAAAGTGTGTGTGGCACTATCTATCAGAGACACTGTGTGAGTAATTATCTACCAAAGGCACTACATGTGGCATTATCTAACAGGTGCACTGTGTGTGGCACTATCTACCAGGGGCACTGCGTGTGGCATTATCTACCAGGGGCATTGTGTGGCACTATTTACCACAATTACTGTGTGTGGCACTATCTACCAGGGCACTGTGTGTGGCATTATCTACCAAGGGCACTATGTGTGGCAATGTCTACCAGGGACATGGTGAGTTGCACTATCTACCAGAGGTACTGTGTGTGACACTATCTATCAGGGGCAGTGTGCGTGGCATTATCTATCAGAGGCAGTGTGTGTGGCACTACCTACCAAGGACACTGTGTGTGGCTATATCTACCAGGGGCACTATGTGTTGCATTATCTACCAGTGGCACTGTGTGGCATTATTTACCAGGTGCACTGTATGGCACCATCTACCAGGGGCACTGTGTGGCATTATCTACTATTAGCACTGCATGTGGCACTATCTACCAGGTGCACTGTGTTTGGCACTATGTACCAGGAGCAGTGTGTGGCACTACCAGGGACACTGTGTGTGGAATTATCTATGAGGGGCACTGTGTAACACTATCTACCAGGGCACCACATGTGGCACTATCTACCATGGGTACTGTGTGTGCCATTATCTACTAGGGGCACTATGTGTGGCATTATCTACCAGGGGCACTGTTTGTCACACTATATACATAGGGCACTGTGAGTGACACTATATATAGGGGGAACTATCAGTGACACTATCTACAAGGAGCACTGTGTGTGGCATTATCTATCAGGGGCACTGCGTGTGGCCCGAACTACAAGGGGCACTGTGTTTGTGTGACTTTCTACAGGGGGAACAGTGTGGGGAACTATGTACAGGGGGAACAGTATGGGGAACTATCTACTACGGTAACTGCGTGGCTAACTATCTAAAGTCAGCAGGATGCGGGGCACTATCTACAGTGGACACTATGTGTGGCACTATCTACAGGGGGCTCTGTGTGGGGAACTATCTACAGGGGCACTGTGAATGGCACTATCTATCAGGGGCACTGTGTGTGGCATTAAATACCAGTGGCACTGCATGTGTCATTAACTACCAGGTGCACTGTGTGTAGTCGTATCTACAAGAGACACTGTATGTAGCATCAGGGGCACTGTGTGTGGAATTATCTACCAAGGGCACTGTGTGGTACTATCTACCCAAGGCACTGTGTGAGTAGCACTATCTAATGGGAACTGTGTGGAATTAGCTATCTTGGGCACTTTGTGTGACAATATCTACCAGGGACAGTGTGTGACATGATCTATGAGGGGCATTGTGTCTGGCACTATCACCAGGGCACCACATGTGGCACTATCTACCCGAGGAATTGTGTGTGGCATTATCTACCAGGGGCACTGTGTGTGACACTATAAACAGGAGGACTGTGAGTGACACTATATACACAGTGGGCAATGTGAGTGGCAATATCTACAAGAGGCACCGTGTGGGGAACTATCTACCAGGGCACTGTGTGTGGCATTTTCTACCAGGGGTACTGCATGTGGCCCTAACTACCAGGGTCACTGTGTGTGGCACTATCTACCAGGGGCACTGTGTGTGGCACTGTCTACCATGGGCACTGTGTGTGGCATTATCTACCATGGACACAGTGTGTTGCGCTATCTACCAGGGGCACTGTGTATGGCATTATCTACCAGGGGCACTGTGTGACACTATTTACCAGCGGCGCTGAGTGTGTGTAACAATATCTTCCAGGGGCACTGTGTGGCATTATCTACCAGAAACACTGTGTGGCACCATCTTCCAGGGGCACTGTATGTGGCACTATCTACTAGGGGCACTGTGTGGCATCATCAGCCAGGTACGCTGTGTGTAGAACTATCTACCAGGGGCACTGTGTGTGGCATTATCTACCAGGGGCAATGTGTGTGGCATCATCTACTAAGGACACTGTGTGTGGCACTATCTACCATGGACACTGTGTTACACTATCTAGCGGACACTGTGTGGCATTATCTATAAGGGCACCACATGTGGACCTATCTACCAGTGGTAGTGTGAGGCATTATCTACCAGGGGTGGGGCATTGTGTGTGGCATTATCTACCAGGGGCACAGTGTGGGGAACTAGGGTCCCTGTATATGGCACTATCTAACATGGACACTGTGTATGGCATTATCTAACAGGGCACTGTGTTACACTATATACCAGGAGCACTGTGTGGGGCATTGTCTACTAGGGGCACTGCATGTGGCACTATCTACCAGGTGCACTGTTTGTCACTATCTACCTGGAGCACTGTGTGTCACTATCTGCCAGGGGCACTGTGTGTGGCATTATCTATGTGGGGCACCATGAGACATTATCTACCAGGGCACTACATGTAGCACTATCTACCAGGGGTATTGTGTGTGGCATTATCAACCAAGGGCACCACGTGACACTATCTACTAATGTCAGTATGTGTGGCATTATCTACCAGGGGCACTGTTTGTGTGATACTATATACATAGGGCACTGGCATTATCTACCAGGGGCACTTTGGTGGCATAATCTACCAGGGACACTGTGTGGCACCATCATCCAGGGGCACTGTGTGTGGCACTATTTACTAGGGGCATTGTATGTGGCATTACCTACCAGGTGCCCTGTGTGTGACATTATCTACCAGGGGAACTGTGTGTGGCATTATCTACCAGGGGAAATATGTGTGGCATCAACTACCAGGGACACTGTGTGTGGCACTATCTAAAATGGACACTGTGTGTTACACTATCTATAGTGGGCACTGTGTGTGGCATTATATATGAGGGGCACTGTGTGTGGCATTATCTCTGAGGGGCACTGTGTGTGCCATTATATACTAGGGTCACAGTATGTGATACTATATACAAGGGGCACTGTGAGTGACACTATATACACAGGGGACAATGGGAGTGGAATTATCTACCAGGGGCAGTGTGTGGCATTATCTACCAGTGTCACTGTGAGTGACACTATACATGGAGCACTGAGTGGCACTATCTACAAGGGGCACTGTGTGAGTAACTATCTATAGGGGCACTGTGTATTGAACTATCTACAAGGGGCACTTTGTGTGGCAAGATCTACCATGGGTACTGCGTGTGGCCTTAATTACCAGGTGCACTGTTTGCCTCTATCTACGGGAGGAACAGTGGAAGGAACTATCTGTAGGATGTGTAGTGTGGGACACTATTTACAAGGGTCACTGTGACCGGAGCTATCTACGGTTGGCACTGTGTGGGGCACTATCTACAGGTGGCACTGTGTGGCACTAACTACAGGGGCCACAGTGTGGAGAACTATCTACTAGGATTGCTGTGTTGGGGACTATCTACAGTCGGCACTGTGTGGGGAACTATCCAAAGGGGACACTGTGTGGGGCACTATCTACAATGGGCACTGTTTGGGGAACTATCTACTGAGGTCACTGTGCGGGAAAGTATGTACAAGGGCACTGTGTATGGCACTATCTAACAGGTGCACTGTGTGTGGCATTATCTACCACAGGCACTGTGTGTGACATTATATATAGGGAGGACTGTAAGTGACACTATCTACAAGGGGCACTGTGTGTGGCATTATCTACCAGGGGCACTGCAGGTGGACCTAGCTACCAGGGGCACTGTGTTTGGGACTCTGTACAGGGGGAACTGTGTGGAGAACTATGCACAGGGGTAGTATTAACTACCTGGGGCACTGTGTGTGACACTATATACAGGAGCACTGTGAGTGACACTATATAGACACTATATATACCAGGGAGCAATGTGAGTGGCACTATCCAACCGGGGTAGTGTTTGTGGCATTATCTACCAAGGGCATTGGTTGTGGCATTATCTACCAGGGGCACTGTGTGTGACACTATATACAGGAGCACTGTGAGTGACACTATATACACAGGGGGAAATGTGAGTGGCACTATCTACCAGAGGCACTGTTTGTGTGCCATTATCTACCAGGGGCACTATGTGTGACACTATATACAGGGAGCACTGTGAGTGGCACTATCTACATGGGGCACTGTGTAGGGAACTATCTACAGGGGCACTGTGTATTCCACCATCTACCAGGGGCACTGTGTGTGGCATTACCTACCAGGAACACTGCGTATTGCTTTAACTACCAGGGGCACTGTGTGTGGCACTATCTATAGGGGGACAGTGTGGGGAACTATCTACTAGGGTCAATGTGTGGGGAACTATTAACAGGGAGCACTGCATCGGGCACTATCTACAGGAGTAAAGGATCTGCCAGGCACAGCTTCGGGGTTAACTCCCAGAACTAATCAGTCAGCACCTGAGAATACATCCCTGAGACTGACTCCTGCTTCCACCATTCAGGCTGGCAGGCTTAGGAGTGGGAGAGCCTATCGTAACCTGGCCAGACTCAGCTAGCTCCCGCCCTCGGTCTATTTAAGCCTGCACTTCCTGTCCCTCGGTGCTTGTTATTGCTTGTGTTTCTTTCCTTGTGGTTTCCTGGCCCAGCTACAGCTCCTGCTATTTTTGATCCTGCTCCATACAGACCCTGGCTTACCGACTACTCTTCTGCTTTTCGTTTTGTACCTCGCACACTCCTGGCTTGACTCGGCTCGTTCACCACTCTGGTTGCTCACGGTGTTGCCGTGGGCAACGGCCCCTTTTCCTTGCTTGTGTTCCTTGTATGTTTGTCGTGTTTGTCGTGCACTTACTGAGCACAGGGACCGCCGCCCAGTTGTACCCCGTCGCCTAGGGCGGGTCGTTGCAAGTAGGCAGGGACAGAGTGGCGGGTAGATTAGGGCTCACTTGTCCGTCTCCCTACCCCCTGCCATTACATAATAACAAGCCCATACCTAGTCTACCCCTGGTCCCTGACACCACTATGGATCCCCGTGAGACCCTGGCTCAGCAAATGCAGGGTCTCTCCCTACAGGTCCAGGCCCTGGCTCAGAGGGTCAACCAGCCTGATGCTACCCTGGTAGTTCCCCTCACCGCACCTCTTGAACCCCACCTCAAGTTGCCCGACCGGTTCTCAGGGGACCGGAGGGCTTTTCTCTCCTTTCGGGAGAGTTGTAGGCTTTACTTTCGTTTAAAGCCTCATTCCTCAGGTTCTGAGAGCCAGCGGGTGGGTATAATTATGTCCCGGCTCCAGGAAGGTCCCCAAGAGTGGGCCTTCTCCTTGGCTCCTGACGCCCCTGAACTTTCCTCCGTTGATTGTTTATTTTCTGCTCTCTGACTTATTTATGACGAGACTGACAGGACTGCCTTTGCCGAGAGTCAGCTGGTGACCTTAAGTCAGGGTAAGAGACCTGGTGAGGAGTATTGCTCTGACTTTCGGAAGTGGTGCGTAGCTTCTCGGTGGAATGACCCTGCCTTAAGGTGCCAGTTTAGGTTGGGTCTGTCGAATGCCCTGAAAGACCTGCTAGTTAGCAATCCCTCTTCTGACTCCCTAGACCAGGTTATGGCTTTAGCGATACGACTTGACCGACGTCTCAGGGAACGACAACGTGAACGTTTATGTGTTTTCTCCTCCGACTCCCCCATGATGCCTCCCGAAGCTCCGTTGCTTCGTTCCTCCCCGAAAGATTCAGAGATACCTATGCAACTCGGGGCCTCCGTGTCCCCCCAACAACGTAGAGAATTCCGCAGGAAGAATGGTCTCTGCTTCTACTGTGGGGACGACAAGCATCAAGTGAACAACTGTCCTAAGCGTAAGATTGCAGCCAGAGAACTTCCGCGTCTAAGTGATCGGGGAGGTCACTTGGGCGCACAGGTATTTCCCGTAAATATGAAACGTACTAAGATCTTGCTTCCCTTTCAGGTCTCTTTTGGTGGTAGGTCTGCTACCGGCAGTGCCTTCGTGGATTCAGGGTCCTCTACTAATATCATGTCTGTGGAATTTGCTATGTCCCTTGCTATGCCTCTTATTGATTTGCCTAAACCTGTCCCGGTAGTGGGTATCGACTCCACTCCTCTTGCTAATGGTTATTTTACACAGCATACCCCTGTTTTTGAACTCCTTGTTGGCTCCATGCATTTGGAGCAATGCTCTGTACCGTTGATGCAGGGATTATCGTACGATTTGGTTCTAGGTCTTCCCTGGTTGCAGTTGCATAATCCTACGTTTGACTGGAATACTGGGGAGCTAACCAAATGGGGTAATGAATGTTGTACGTCATGTTTTTCTGTTAATTCTATTTCTCCCCCTAAGGAGGCGAATACGCTACCCGAGTTTGTTCAGGACTTCGCTGATGTTTTCTCTAGGGAGGCCTCCGAAGTGTTACCTCCTCATAGAGAATACGATTGCGCTATCGAATTGGTACCAGGAGCTAAGCTTCCTAAGGGTAGGATATTTAATCTTTCTTGTCCCGAACGTGAAGCTATGAGAGTGTATATCCAGGAATCCCTGGCCAAGGGTTACATTCGTCCCTCTTCTTCTCCGGTAGGTGCTGGCTTCTTCTTCGTGGGGAAGAAGGATGGTGGTCTTAGGCCATGCATTGACTACCGTAGCCTGAATAAGGTCACGGTAAGGAACCAGTATCCCCTTCCTTTGATTCCTGATCTCTTTAATCAGGTTCAGGGGGCCCAATGGTTTTCTAAATTGGATCTACGGGGGGCGTATAACCTTATTCGCATCAAAGAGGGGGATGAGTGGAAGACTGCGTTTAACACGCCCGAAGGCCATTTCGAATACCTCGTCATGCCCTTTGGGTTGTGTAATGCCCCTGCGGTCTTCCAGAATTTCATAAATGAGATTTTGAGAAATTACCTGGGGATTTTTCTGGTAGTGTACCTTGATGACATACTGGTGTTTTCCAAGGACTGGTCCTCCCACATTGAGCATGTCAGGAAGGTGCTCCAGGTCCTTCGGGAAAATAAACTGTTTGCCAAAACCGAAAAATGTGTGTTTGGGGTACAGGAGATTCCATTTTTGGGTCAAATCCTCACTCCTCATGAATTCCGCATGGACCCTGCCAAGGTTCAGGCTGTGGCGGAATGGGTCCAACCTGCCTCCCTGAAGGCGTTACAGTGTTTTTTGGGGTTCGCTAATTATTACAGGAGATTTATTGCTAACTTCTCGGTCATCGCTAAGCCCCTTACGGACCTCACTCGCAAAGGTGCTGATCTCCTCCACTGGCCTCCTGAGGCTGTCCAGGCTTTTGAGGTCCTTAAGAAGTGCTTTGTCTCGGCCCCGGTGCTGGTTCAGCCCAACCAAATGGAGCCATTTATCGTGGAAGTTGACGCATCTGAGGTGGGAGTGGGGGCTGTCTTGTCCCAGGGTACCAGGTCCCTCACCCATCTCCGCCCCTGTGCCTACTTCTCCAGGAAGTTTTCGCCAACTGAAAGTAACTATGATATTGGCAACCGCGAACTCTTAGCCATTAAATGGGCATTTGAAGAGTGGCGCCACTTCCTGGAGGGGGCTAGGCACCAGGTAACGGTCCTTACCGACCACAAGAATCTGGTTTTCCTAGAATCTGCCCGAAGGCTAAACCCGAGACAAGCTCGATGGGCGTTATTTTTTACCAGATTAAATTTTTTGGTTACCTATAGGGCTGGGTCTAAAAATATTAAGGCTGATGCACTGTCGCGTAGCTTCATGGCCAGCCCTCCTTCGGAGGAAGATCCTGCTTGTATTTTGCCTCCAGGTATAATCATTTCCTCGATCGATTCTGATTTAGTCTCTGATATTGCTGCTGATCAAGGTGCAGCTCCCGGGAACCTTCCTGAGAACAAGCTGTTTGTTCCCCTGCAATTCCGGCTAAGGGTACTTAGGGAAAATCATGACTCCGCACTATCTGGCCATCCAGGCATCCTGGGTACCAAACACCTCATTACCAGAAATTATTGGTGGCCTGGGTTGCCTAAAGACGTTAAGGCCTACGTCGCCGCTTGTGAGGTTTGTGCTAGGTCCAAGACTCCCAGGTCCCGACCAGTGGGCTTACTGCGTTCGTTGCCCATTCCCCAGAGACCTTGGACACATATCTCCATGGATTTTATCACCGATTTGCCTCCATCCCAAGGCAAGTCGGTGGTGTGGGTGGTGGTGGACCGCTTCAGTAAGATGTGCCACTTTGTGCCCCTCAAGAAACTACCCAACGCCAAAACGTTGGCTACCTTGTTTGTCAAACACATCCTGCGTCTCCATGGGGTCCCTGTCAATATTGTTTCGGACAGAGGGGTACAATTTGTTTCATTGTTTTGGAGAGCCTTCTGTATGAAGTTGGGGATTGATCTGTCCTTCTCCTCTGCCTTCCATCCTGAAACCAATGGCCAAACGGAGAGGACTAATCAATCTCTAGAACAATACTTAACCCCTTAGTGACCAGCCCATTTTAGGCCCTAATGACCAAGCTATTTTATTCGTTTTTCTATAGTCGCATTCAAAGAGCTATAACGTTCTTATTTTTTCGTCTACATAGCTGTATGAGGACTTGTTTTTTGCGGGATTAGTTGTGCTTTTTAATGGCACCATTTTTGGGTACATGTAATTTTTATATTAACTTTTATTAACCTTTTTGGGGGGGGATTATAAAAAAAAACTGAAATTCCGCCATTGTTCTATGCGTTTTTAAATTTACGCCGTTCACTATGCGACGTAAATAACATGTTACCTTTATTCTATGGGTCGGTACGATTACGCCGATACCACA